>NC_080478.1:4628120-4690620 GCF_030265055.1 Doryrhamphus excisus
AAACATACATAAGTCGCACTGGAGTATGAGTCGCAAAAGGCTAAAAATACGCAATTAGGTAGAAAAAAACATACATAAGTCGCACTGGAGTATAAGTCTTCAAAAGGCCAAAAATACGTAATTAGGTAGAAAAAAACATACATAAGTCGCACTGCAGTATAAGTCGCAAAAGGCCAAAAATACATAATTAGGTAGAAAAAAAAACATACATAAGTCGCACTGGAGTATAAGTCGTAGGAACAGCCAACCTATGAAAAAAAGTGTGACTTATAGTCCGGAAAATCGGGTAATTGATTTGGATACTATGATGAATTTGATGAAACATGAAGTACCACTTACTATGAACTATGAACTACATGGGTTGTGTCTTTTACCTTAGGAGGCTGTGGTGCCGGCGAGGGGGAAACGGGCCCCGTGACGTGGGTGGGACTAGAATCACTCTGGTTGTTATTCTGGTCTTCGGGCCTGACAGGAGCCGAGGGAAGTCTCGTTTGTGGCGATTGAGACGGATTGTGTTTCATTTGTCCTGCTGTAGTCGTTTCCCCGGGCGTCTCGAAGGGCGCAGGCGATAAGCGACGGCAGTCCAGGTTCAGGTTTTGAACTTCAGCGTCCTCTGTCGCCAAACCGGGATGCTTTTCACCCGCTTCTGAAGCCCCCTCTGCCGGAAGGCTGTTGTCCATGTCAGCCAAAAGACAATCAGGCTGGTAGAACGTGTTCCCTATGATAAAGTATGTAGTTTATTGGTATGTGTTTTGGGTATTTTCTGCAGTACTCCATGAGCTCAGACTACATGATCCTACCTGAGACTCCATCCATGCCTCCAGCCAAAGTGTTGAACCTGGACAACCAAAGAAATCAATCATCTGCTGAACGTTGGTTATGGATCGTGAAAAGTAGCACGCACCTCTGGTACAATAGTTTTTGAATGTTTGGCCCCTGTGGGCCCTCGGGTTCGGTGATGGAGCTTCGCTTCTTCAGGGGTCGTGGGGCATTGCTGAGGCGGCGGCGGAGGACTTCCAGGTCAGCATCACTCTGGTAACGAAGTTGGGAGTACGCTGGAGGAAGAGACCATATTATGTCAGCTTTGTTGTTATCGGATTTAGACAAGATAATGTCTGTCATGTAGTTTAGATCAGTGGCTCCCAAAGTGTGGGGCGCAGCCCCACTGGTGGGCCTTGGTCGTACTGCAGGTGGGCCATGAGAGGTCATTAAAAATGTGATTCGTTTTTGCAAATATTATTTTTGAAATTATTTTTATTGTAAAATATTTAGTGCACAATTTAAAAAAAATTCTAGGCCCAAGTAATAACCTATTGAGTGTTATTGACCTGCCACAATATTTTAGGAACCTTACAGTTCATGATTATGATGATGATGGTTATTATTGTTGTTATTATTATTAATAATATTAAGATTATTAACAATAAACATACAGTTTATGATTATGATTATTAATAATTAATAATAATAATACAGTTCATGATAATGATGATTATTATTAATAATAATACTTATTATTAATCATCTTAATAGTCTTAGTATTAATAATAATCTTAATTATCATAATAATATGATATATAATACAATTATTATTAATATTATTGTTATCATTAGTAATAATATTAAAATTATTAATAATAAGTATACAGTTTATGATTATGATAATGATTATTATTTATAATCATAATTATTAATACTTATTATTAATAATATTAATGATCTTAATGATCTTAGTATTAATAATATTATTAATATAATATATAATAAATGTATTATTATTAATAATAAGCATAATTTATTATGAAGATTATTATTTATAATAATAATTATTAATACTTATTATTAATAATATTAATAATCTTAGTATTAATAATATTATTACTAATAAAATATATAATAAAATCTATCATTAGTAGTATTGTTAGTGTTAATATTAATAATAATATATAATAAACATGTATTATTATTAATAATAATTAATAATAATACATTTATATATTATATTATATTATATTATATTATATTATATTATATTATATTATATTATATTATATTGTAGATAAACCATCCTAAATATTACATACACATATTTCAATGAATTAATAATCCGATTGATTTGGTGCAACCTACCAACTGGAGTCAGCTTGGTAGGACTGAGAGGACGAGGGATGTTGTCCACGCTCGGGGGAGGGAGGATTGGCCCAATGTTGGTCATTCCTCCATCAACCACTTTTCCTTCTTCCTTGTCTGGAACGTCTTCTGCTGCTCTGATTCCTCCTCCATGGAGGAACGGAAGAGGGGATGGAGATGTAGAGGATGCTGGGAGGATGGGTTTCCCATAGACTGCGAGAGAAGACCAAATGGGTCCAAATGTTCACTCAATGGCTTGGAAACACTAATACTCTTTATTTATCCCACGCAGACCCCCCCCCTTCCTGATTTCTTATTTGTTGGCATGTTTGTCACACTTAATGGTTTCAGATCTTCAAACAACTGAACATAAAATTTATTTTTTAAATTAAAGGCTGCACGGTGGTCGAGTGGTTAGCGTGGTTAGCATCTCTGTGTGGAGTTTGCATGTTCTCCCCGTGCGTGCGTGGGTTTTCTCCGGGTACTCCGGTTTCCTCCCACATTCCAAAAACATGCTAGGTTAATTAGCGACTCCAAATTTGTCAATAGGTATGAATGTGAGTGTGAATGGTTGTTTGTCTATATGTGCCCTGTGATTGGCTGGCCACCAGTCCAGGGTGTACCCCGCCTCTCGCCCCAAGAAGACAGCTGGTGACGACCTCGTGAGGATAAGCAATAGAAAATGAATGAACATGATTCCAACAGTAAAATATGGTGGTGGTAGTGTGATGGTCTGGGACTGTTTTGCTGCATCAGGACCTGGAAGACTCACTGTGATAAATGGAACTATGAATTATTGTTAAACTGTTCACAAATATGGGCTGCACGGTGGACGAGTGTTCTCCCCGTGCGTGCGTGGGTTTTCTCCGGGTACTCCGGTTTCCTCCCACATTCCAAAAACATGCTAGGTTAATTAGCCACTCCAAATTTGTCAATAGGTATGAATGTGAGTGTGAATGGTTGTTTGTCTATATGTGCCCTGTGATTGGCTGGCCACCAGTCCAGGGTGTACCCCGCCTCTCGCCCCAAGAAGACAGCTGGGATAGGCTCCAGCATACCCGAAACCTTAATAAGTGGAAGAAAATGAATGAATGAATGAAGGTTTACAACCGGGATGAGTGATTAGCATGCAGGCCTCACAGCTAGAACACCCGAGTTCAATTCCACCCTTTGTGTGGAGTTTGCATGTTCTCCCCGTGCATGCGTGGGTTTTCTCCGGGTACTCCGGTTTCCTCCCACATTCCAAAAACATGTACTCCGCCTCTTGCCCGAAGACACCTGGGATAGGCTCCAGCCCCCCCGCCACCCTCATGAGGATAAGCGGTAGAAAATGAATGAATGAATAATCCAAGATATGTGAAAGTAACACTTTAGAACACATTTTAGAAAAGAGTAAAATATGGTGGTGGTAGTGTGATGGTTAGTGTGGCTGTTCATGGACTATTGAGATGCTGTGACGTGACCTTTAAAAGGGCTGAATGAAGATGAGAGGGCTTAATTCCTTTGCAGTTGTTGCTGCTAATGGTGGCTAGCTAGCCCACACGGTTATTAAGTTTAGGGGACAATCACTTTTTTACACTTTTTCCATTAAAAAAAATAAAAAAATTAAATTTGCTAGGTTAAACATGCTAGGTTAATTAGCCACTCCAAATTGTCCATAGGTATGAATGTGAGTGTGAATGGTTGTTTGTCTATATGTGCCCTGGGATTGGCTGGCCACCAGTCCAGGGTGTACC
Organism: Doryrhamphus excisus; assembly: GCF_030265055.1. NCBI lineage: Eukaryota > Metazoa > Chordata > Actinopteri > Syngnathiformes > Syngnathidae > Doryrhamphus > Doryrhamphus excisus. The sequence goes on from NC_080478.1 coordinate 4,631,987, forward strand.
CCGCCTCTCGCCCCAAGAAGACAGCTGGGATAGGCTCCAGCACCCCCCGCGACCCTTGTGAGGAAAAGCGGTAGAAAATGAATGAATGAATGAAACTGCAATATTTCATTCATCGACATCCCCTTCATGTTTTTAATGTCCTCGCTATGATTTGCTTACTTGCTTTGACGGTGCTCCTATTGTTGAGTGAGCCATAGTTTTTGGTCTGAGGCTGCTGGAGGTACATGCTGTAGATGGAGCTGCTGTTCATTGTCGCGGGGCCTTTTCGAGGGGACTGGGGCCGGGAGGGATGGTCGGGGACGTATGGACGTACAGCGACTGCTGGAGGAGGATCCGTTCGCTCACTCGGAGGGGGAAGTGAAGATGACTGGGAGCTGGTGGCAGAACCTACAGCGGGAGAAGATATAAAAAATGTTATTTTGACATGGATTCTAATCTTCAATGAGGTCCGATATCCGATCTGGAAGTACCTTGATTGGACTGTGGAGTTGCAGAAACATGTTGTTCCATTTGCTTTGAGGAGATGGATGAAGAAAAAGATGAGGTGCCATGAGCAGTGCTGGTTCGAGGCCACCCCAGGGTGCCAGGGGCCGATCGAGGTAGGGAGCTGGTGGAGCAATGATGCCCTGCTGCCTGGTGGGTGGCACTGGGGTAGGTGCCATACCCGGAAGGAATCTGAACGGAAAAGCAACCGAGTTTTACAAAAGTAGAAAAATTGTTGTCTAGAAGTCCGACAATGATTCATGGAGGGGGGGCTACACAAAGTCTTTAACGTAACTAGTAGTATAATTACTAGCATAGGTAGCTATACCAGTGTTATGTTATGCCTTGTGGGCGCTAATAATTTTTAAAACTCAATTTAGAAGGTTGGAAACAGGTTTTCTATGTTTGAACCTATGCTCTACTTTGTTTGAATTCACTTATCACAGCCCAGTCAGGAACCAATTAACGGTGATAAATGAGGGATTCATGTATGTACTGAACCAAAATTATTGTGCACTGTTAGACCCCTCGTGTATATATATATATATATATATATGTATACCATATTTTCTGGACTATAAGTCGCTCTGGAGTATAAGTCGCACAAGGCCAAAAATGCACAATAAGGGGAAAAAAACATACATAAGTTTCTCCTGGCCAAAAAGGCATAATTAGGTATAAAAAAACATACATAAGTCGCACTGGAGTATAAGTCGCAAATGGCCAAAAAATATGCATAATAAGGTAGGAAAAAACATACATAAGTCGCACTGGAGTATAAGTCGCACAATGCCAAAAAATGCATAATAAGGTAGGAAAAAACATACATAAGTCACACTGGAGTATAAGTCGCACAAGGCCAAAAATGCCTAATTAGGTAGAAAAAAACATACATAAGTCGCACTGGAGTATAAGTCGCACAAGGCCAGAAAATATGCATAATAAGGTAGGAAAAAACATACATAAGTCACACTGGAGTATAAGTCGCACAAGGCCAAAAATGCATAATTAGGTAGGAAAAAACATACATAAGTCGCACCGGAGTATAAGTCGCACAAGGCCAGAAAATATGCATAATAAGGTAGGAAAAAACATACATAAGTCGCACTGGAGTATAAGTCACACAAGGCCAAAAATGCATAATTAGGTATAAAAAAAACATACATAAGTCGCACTGGAGTATAAGTCGCACAAGGCCAAAAATGCATAATTAGGTATAAAAAAAAAACATACTACATAAGTCGCACTGGAGTATAAGTCGCACAAGGCCAAAAATGCATAATTATGTAGAAAAAAAAATACATAAGTCGCACTGGAGTATAAGTCGCACAAGGCCAAAAATGCATAAACACTTTTTTCATTTATAGTATAAGTCGTAGGAACAGCCAACCTACAAAAAAAAGTGCCACTTATAGTCCGGAAAATACGGTATATATACAGTATATATATATATATATATATGACATTAACATGTAAAGTGTCAAAACTGTACCTGTTCTGGACCGTTAGTCCTCCAATTAGACACATTTTTCCCAATGCTGGGCCACGATGCATCACTGGCTGTATGAGAGAGGAAAAATAAGGGTTAAAAAAAGGGAAAGTGAGACGCACGGAAATATATTGAATGATGTTACATGCAGTGGCGAGCAGTTCCAAACTAAAAGCCCCGCCTCCATCTTCAAGTATCCTTTTAAGCAGTGTTACCTAATCGTTTGGCACGTCTCTGCGGTACGACCGCGTCACGACTGACTCAGACTAATACTGATTAACTATTGACTCCTGTGGTCAGTAAGATCATTTGCACAACACGTTGGTTGCCACAGGTCTGACCTGCTGACCCCAAGAGGAAGGAGGGGCAGTGGAAGCAGGAAGTCAACTTGGCTATCTGCCTGTGAGTAGAGATTAGACGTCCACTACAAGAAACCAACACATGTTGTTGTGCTGCAGTCGACTTCTGCTTTGTGATTACTGTTTGAACGGGGTCCCTAAACCCCCAAAACTTTACATTAAAACCCCCAAAACTTTATATTAAAAGGTCATTTCCACTGAACGGGGTCCCTAAACCCCCAAAACTTTACATTAAAAGGTCATTTCCACTGAACGGGGTCCCTAAACCCCCAAAACTTTACATTAAAAGGTTGTTTCCACCGAACAGGGTCTTTAAACCCCCAAAACTTTACATTAAAAGGTCCTTTCCACCAAACGGGGTCCCTAAACCCCCAAAACTTTACATTAGAAGGTCCTTTCCACTGAATGGGGTGTCTAAACCCCCAACACTTCACATTAAACGGCCATTTTCACCGAACGGGGTTCCTAAACCCCCAAAACTTTACATTAAAAGGTCCTTTCTACTGAACAGGGCCCCTAAACCCCCAAAACTTTACATTAAAAGGTCATTTCCACCGAACGGGGACCCTAAACCCCCAAAACTTTACATTAAAAGGTCCTTTCCACCGAACGGGGTCCCTAAACCCCCAACACTTCACATTAAACGACCATTTCCACTGAACGGGGTCCCTAAACCCCCAAACTTTACATTAAAAGGTCCTTTCCACCGAACGGGGTCCCTAAACCCCCAAAACTTTACATTAAAAGGTCCTTCCCACCGAGCGGGGTCCCTAAACCTCCAAAACTTTACATTAAAAGGTTGTTTCCACCGAACGGGGACCCAAAACTTTACATTAAAACCCCCAAAACATTACATTATAAGGTCATTTCCACTGAACGGGGTCCCTAAACCCCCAAAACTTTACATTAAAAGGTCCTTCCCACCGAACGGGGTCCCTAAACCCCCAAAACTTTACGTTAAAAGGTCATTTCCACTGAACGGGGTCTCTAAACCCCCAAATCTTTACATTAAAACCCCCAAAACTTCACATTAAAAGGTCATTTCCACTGAACAGGGTCCCTAAACCCCCAAAACTAATACATTAAAAGCCCCAAAACTTTACATTAAAAGGTCATTTCCACTGAACAGGGTCCCAAAACCCCCAAAACTTTACATTAAAAGGTCCTTTCCACCAAACGGGGTCCCTAAACCCCCAAAAACTTTACATTAAAACCCCCAAAACTTTATATTAAAAGGTCATTTCCACTGAACGGGGTCCCTGAACCCCCAAAACTTTACATTAAAAGGTAATTTCCACTGAACGGGGTCCCTAAACCCCCAAAACTTTACATTAAAAGGTCCTTTACACTGAACGGGGTCCCTAAACCCCCAAAACTTTACATTCAAAGGTCCTTTCCACTGAACATGCGTTGAAAATGTCAATATTAAAACCTGACTCAATTTCAGCACATTAACACGCGGTCGACAAGTGGGGGGGTGAAGAGGTGGTACATGCCCCCCCCCCTTTAAAGACTCACTGTTGCTGTTTGTGTTACTCTTGGACTCCTGAGGAGACTGAGGGCCCTCGCATGCGTCATTCCCATCCGACAGGATGATGTCTAAATCTGACACTTTCCATTGGCTGGGAGGTTTCCTGACGCTACTCCTATCCTCGTCTGTTTGACCACAACCATCACCACAACAACAACAACAACAACAACGGAAAAGACGAGTACAGTCAACAACCACGACGTGACGGCAACAGGACCAACAACCAGTATGATGACATTGGAATGACATCATAGCAACGGTGACAAACACAAAAGAACGAGTAAGGAATAAAAAGGTAAACAACAACAGATACAAGAGGCAAGAGGAAGGAGACGGACAGGAAAAGGAAAAAGAAAAGCAGTCGGTTAGAGAGGACAGATATCACAGGAAGTCAACAAATCTGGTTAAAGCTGCTGGATGTCATGGAGAGAGGGATTCAAACCTGCCACTTTTGTGTACGTAGACCCAATACACCCGATATAACATGCACGCTAGTTGTGTTTGTTGTCAGCCATTCATAGTGATTAGGCTAAGTTTAGCTACTAATGTTGGCTATCGTGGAATGTATGGCCTATGGAAGTGGATCCCAAACTTTTTACCCCTTCAGATATTTCACCCGAATCCGCGTACCCCCGACTTCTGCACACTTCAAAAAACATATTTAACATAATTAATTAGTTAATTCATTAATCTTATAGAACTTCCGCGCCAAAAAAATTAGTATTTTTCATAGTCTAATACAGTTTGTATGAATGTGAGTGTGAATGGTTGTTTGTCTATATGTGCCCTGTGATTGGCTGGCCACCAGTCCAGGGTGAAGACAGCTGGGATAGGCTCCAGCACCCCCGCGACCCTCGTGAGGATAAGCGGTAGAAAACAAATGAATGAGTTCTATACACTGCACGGTGGTCTAGTGGTTAGCGTGCAGGCCACACAGCTAGGAGACCCGAGTTCAATTCCATCCCCAGCCATCTCTGTGTGGAGTTTGTATGTTCTCCCCATCCGAGTATTCCGGTTTCCTCCCACATTCCAAAAAACATGCTAGGTTAATTAGCGACTCCAAATTGTCCATAGGTATGAATGTGAGTGTGAATGGTTGTTTGTCTATATGTGCCCTGTGATTGGCTGGCCACCAGTCCAGGGTGAAGACAGCTGGGATAGGCTCCAGCACCCCCGCAACCCTCGTGAGGATAAGCGGTAGAAAACAAATGAATGAGTTCTATACACTACACGGTGGTAAAGTGGTTAGCGTGCAGGCCACACAGCTAGGAGACCCGAGTTCAATTCCACCCTCGGCCATCTCTGTGTGGAGTTTGCATGTTCTCCCCATCCTGGAATTCCGGGTCCCTCCCACATTCCAAAAACATGCTAGGTTAATTAGCTTAGACTCCAAATTGTCCATAGGTATGAATGTGAGTGTGAATGGTTGTTTGTCTATATGTGCCCTGGGATTGGCTGGCTACTAGTCCAGGGTGAAGACAGCTGGGATAGGCTCCAGCACCCCCGCGACCCTCGTGAGGATAAGCGGTAGAAAACTAATTAATGAATGAATGACTTCTGTACGCTGCACGGTGATTAAGTGGTTAGCGTGCAGGCCACACAGCTAGGAAACCCGAGTTCAATTCCATCCTCGGCCATCTCTGTGTGGAGTTTGTATGTTCTCCCCATCCTGGAATTCCGGTTTCCTCCCATTTTCCAAAAACATGCTAGGTTAATTAGCGACTCCAAATTGTCCATAGGTATGAATGTGAGTGTGAATGGTTGTTTGTCTATATGTGCCCTGTGATTGGCTGTTGGCTGATGTTGGGTTAAGTGACATTCAGCAGCTTTAAAATTCCGTAAAAAAATCCAAAATCTGCAAACAAACCTGACAGGGAGCGGATGTGACTGAGCGGAGTGGTTTTGGGGGAGGGGTCCGGTGACAGGTTCTGCCCCCCTTCTGGTGGAGCTTGGACGTAGGGGCAAACAGCAGCCACTCGGCATGAAACTCCACCGCTCAGAAGAGGAGAGCTTTGAGGAGAAGGCGTTCCTCCTTCACTCATACGACTCAACTACAAAGACGGGAATGAAGCACTTGAACTCATCGCCATGCGTAGAAATAAAACAGGAAGTTGAAAAGTACTTCTGCTCGTTTCTTGTGCAGTCGCTCCCTCAGGTCGCCGATGCGTTGATCCATCGCTGTCACCTGAGTGTTCCTCTTGTTGAGCAGATCCTTGCCCTGCATGAACTTGCTGCTGCGCTCCAGGTTGTGATGGTTCCGAGCCTGACACGACAGATACAGAAGAACATAGAAATGTTCTCCGCTCTGGTTTTCCACCATAAATCTACTTCCTTACCTGCAGTTCTTGGTAGAGTTTCCTCAGTTCTAAAGCTGCAGTTCCTGATAGCGGAGACCCTTTGACTCCGGCGGTAGTCGTACTCTGGGTTCTATTGGTTGCCGCCTTCTGGGATGCCACAGAATGGAGTTGGAGGCGTCCTTTCCTCAGATCCTCCAGCTGTTGGGTCAACTGGTGGAGGAGTTTGAAGATAAGATGATGAATAATTCCTAGGATTCCTAGGAAGAACTGGACTCCTTAGTGTTACCTGGTCCACTCGGATCACAGCAGACTGGAGCTCGGCCTGCTTCTCTTGAAACAGGCTGCTAACATGGTCGATCTCAGCAGCTGGACACACAAGGAATCAAACTATTGAATATGAAGTCAGTTCAATGGCTGTTTAATAATAATAATAATAATAATAATAATAATAATAATAATAATAATAATAATAATAATAATAATAATAATAATAATAATAATAATAATAATAATAATAATAATAATAATAATAATAATAATAATAATAATAATAATAATAATAATAATAATAATAATAATAATAATAATAATAATAATAATAATAATAATAACAACAACAACAACAACAACAACAATAATAATAATAATAATAACATAATAATAATTATTATTATTACTATTATAATATATCATTATTATATTATAATAATATATTATAATAATATATTATAATAATATAATATATTTATATATAATATAATGATATATTATTATTAATAATAATAATAATATAATTAAATAAATATTTTTAATTTTTATTTAGTTATTTTTTATTAATAATAATTATTATGATTATTGAATAATGGTAATAATATTATTATATTATTATTATCATTATTTTATAATGATAATAATAATATTATATTATTATTATCATTATTTTATAATGATAATAATAATATTATATTATTATTATCATTATTTTATAATAATAATAATATTGATAATAATTATATAATATAATAATAATATATTATAATAATATAATAATAATAATGATAATAATAATATTATTATCATAATATAATATATATAATATATTATTATTATGAATAATAATAATATATAATAATAATAATAATAATAACAATGATAATAGTCATAATAATAATAATATTATAATATAATATATATAATATATTATTATTATTATTATATGTTATGTATATTATATCATTATAAAATAATAATAATATTAATGATTATTATATATTAATATTAATAAATATTAATAATATATAATAATGATAATAATAATAATAATAATAATAATAATAATAATAATATAATAGTAATTATTGTTATTTTTATTATTAATAATATTATTATTAATTATTATTATTATTTTATTATTATTAAGATTCAGGATTGAAATGAAAGCAGGGGGATAAAGGAAGCCCAAACATTTAATCTGTTATGTACACACAATTAATTCTCATACTTTTCATAACTGCATTCAAAACTGGCATGATGACCAGAGAGCTACGTTCATATCAATCATAAACTGTATAAGATTCCTAAAATATTGTGACAGGTCAATAACACTCAATAAGTTATTACTTAGGCCTATAAATATATTTTTTAATCGCACAAATACACACAATAACCTGCACAGAAAGCTTTCAAGAGCTTCCAGAATCTGCACCTATTCCAGCTGTCTGTGAGTCTGAAACTTTGTCATCATTTAACACGACAATACAACATCCTAACAATATTTACAGGTCACAAAATGTATCATAGTAATAATAATAATAATACTTTTTATGACACAATGACCTTGACCATCCAGCAGTACGGAATATTCATACTTACATAAGTTGCCGTTGATCAGTTTACTGTAGTCCACTTGTCCTCTCATGGCTCGGATCTTCTTCAGCTTCGCCTCCTGAGTCTCCACTCGCTCTTTCAGTCGTTGAAGTTTCTCAGCTTCAGACTGAGAAGTATTAAGTATGAGTATTGTATATGCTGAATAAAGATGATTTTGATTCTTAACATAAAGACAGAATCAACTTATTCAGGGCTTTGTTAGCCTCCCTAATACTACTCTTGTGTTACTTTGTACTTGTATGAACTACATGAAATAATAATAAAAAAATTAAATCTCTCATTAAATATCATTAGACAATAGTCTCAATTAAAAAGGGAAACCAAAACATTGCATTTATTTTATGGTATGTTGTACATGTACGGATTTCGCTAGTATTTTTATTAGTACATTTCATACTCTAGCGCAGGGGTGCTCACACTTTTTCAGCATGCGAGCTACTTTTAAAATGACTGAGTCAAAATGATCTACCCACTACAAAAATGCAAAACATCTATTTATTTTCAAATGTATTGAGGATTATTTGTACGTACAATGTATGTTGATGTACCTTACATAACCAAATGAGCCAATATTGCAAAACACACATAATTAACTATTAACATTTTTTGTAATTACCTGAGTTTACTTTGATGACTTGCACTGAATTGAACCAGCCAGGGATGCATAGTCCGGACAGTAGCTGCTGATAGCCAGCCTCAAGCACACTTCCAAATGTTTATCAGTCATGGATAATATCCGTATCATAATATCCGTATAATATTCCATATCCGTATGGAAGTGATATGTATTTTGCCTTTTTACTTGGTCCAGTTTTTGCCTTTTTACTTGGTCCAGTTTTTGCCTTTTTACTTGGTCCAGTTTTTGCCTTCTTACTTGGTCCAGCTCCTTCACTCATTTTAGTGACCATAAACTTTAGCGAGGGCTTAAAATCTGACGCAATTCGCCGACTAGCTTAGCACTTTGCATCGTTGTTTACGCATGAGCGGTGACCTAAAGGTCAAAATTCAGTTGTCATCTGACTGGTTGTCCTGTATGTCAATCAAGTAACGGGGATGGATGATAGGCTGACATCGTAAGTTCTGCTGCACTTAGAGACGTTGTTTGATTTGATTGGTCGCCCGAAGGGCAACATTCAGTTGTCATCTGAATGGCTGCCCTGTATATCAATCAAGTGACGGCATTGATGCTGGGATGATATTTTTTTAATGTCACGCCGCGATCGACCAGCGATCGACCAGTACCACCTCCGCGATCGACCGGTAGCTCGCGATCGACTTAATGAGCACCCCTGCTCTAGCGTGTGTCTTTGTACCTTCCGCAACTTGACAAAAAAAAAAAAAATGTCCGCCACTCACCTGTGTGAGTCCCTGGTTGGATCTGCCTCCCTGTTGAAGATACCTCAGCCTCTGCTCCTTGAAGCACAAACAAAGAGATACACATATAGACAAACAACCATTCACACTCACATTCATACCTATGGACAATTTGGAGTGGCTAATTAACCTAGCATGTTTTTGGAATGTGGGAGGAAACCGGAGTACCCGGAGAAAACATGCAAACTCCACACAGAGATGGCCGAGGATGGAATTGAACTCGGGTCACCTAGCTGTGAGGCCGGTATGCTAACCACTTGTACACCGTGTAGTCTTGATATCTATATCAATTTGGAGTCGCCAATTAAGCTAGCATGTTTTTGGAACGCAAACTCCACACAGAGATGGCTGAGCGTGGAATTGAACTCAGGTCACCTAGCTGTGAGGCCTGTGTGAGAACCAATTGACCACCGTGCAGCCTTGATATCTATTATAGATAATATATTAATTTGGAGTCACCAATTAACCTAGCATGTTTTTGGAACGCAAACTCCACACAGAGATGGCCGAGGATGGAATTGAACTCGGGTGTTCTTGCTGTGAGGCCTGTGTGCTAACCACTCCCCCTACCGTGCAGCCTTGATATCTATTGTATCAATATATCAATTTGGAGTCGCCAATTAAGCTAGCATGTTTTTGGAATGCAAACTCCACACAGAGATGGCCGAGGATGGAATTGAACTCGGGTGTTCTTGCTGTGAGGCCTGTGTGCTAACCACTCGTCCACTGTGCAGCCTTGATATCTATTATAGATAATATATTAATTTGGAGTCACCAATTAAGCTAGCATGTTTTTGGAATGGAAACTCCACACAGAGATGGCCGAGGGTGGAATTGAACTCAGGTCACCTAGCTGTGAGGCCGGTATGCTAACCACTACTACACCGTGCAGCCTTGATATCTATATCAATTTGGAGTCGCCAATTAAGCTAGCATGTTTTTGGAATGCAAACTCCACACAGAGATGGCCGAGGATGGAATTGAACTCGGGTGTTCTTGCTGTGAGGCCTGTGTGCTAACCACTCAACCACCGTGCAGCCTTGATATCTATTATATCAATATATCAATTTGGAGTCGCCAATCAACCTAGCATGTTTTTGGAACGCAAACTCCACACAGAGATGGCCGAGGGTGGAATTGAACTCAGGTCACCAAGCTGTGAGGCCTGTGTGCTAACCACTCAACCACCGTGCAAACATCCTGGGTTAATTAGCGACTCCAAATTGTCCATAGGTATGAATGTGAGTGTGAATGGTTGTTTGTCTATATGTGCCCTGTGATTGGCTGGCCACCAGTCCAGGGTGTACTCCGCCTCTCGCCAGCTGGGATAGGCTCCAGAACCCCCAACCCCCCCCTTTCCTTCCATACATTTCCTTTCCTTCCTGGAGTAGAAAACTGCTTGAAGATCCCAGCAACTGGTGCTTCCTGATGACTTAATTTCCCGGTTTCTCAAAGGTCACCTCCAAGTAAAAATGTTCTTTAAAGTTCTTAAATGCTGAGCTTAAAAATCCATGGAAGACGTATGAGATGTTATCTTTACAGGACACGCACATCTCTCAGTGGCCGGACTGGAACTACTGGACACACCAGGCTGACTACTGTGGAGATAACCTTGCTATCGGTGACAGGTCATCCGTCTGGCTAGTGTGTGTGTGTGTGTGTGTGTGTGTGTGTGTGTGTGTGTGTGTACCAACCTTGGCGACCAACATGTGTTGCTGAGCTTCTATTTGTTGCTGTTGTCTTGTGGCCATTTCCTGAAGCTGAGAGAGGGTTAGCTCCACACGGGGAACCTAAACACCGAGAACAGTGGAATGAGAACGTGTAGTATACAATAAAATGCATACACGGTTATATGTGTATCAGCGTGTCCGAAAAGGAGTGGGAAGAAGCAGAGCTTATTTAAACCCAAGCCTTCCCAATATCACAACATTCACTCATAATTCTTTCACATCGATTACCGTATTTTCCGGACTATAAGTCGTACTTTTTTTCATAGGTTGGCTGTTCCTGCGACTTATACTCCAGTGCGACTTATGTATGTTTTTTTTTCTACCTAATTACGAATTTTTGGCCTTGTGCAACTTATACTCCAGTGCGACTTATGTATGTTTTTTTTCTACCTAATTATGCATTTTTGGTCTTGTGTGATTTATACTCCAGTGCGACTTATGTATGTTTTTTTCTACCTAATTATGCATTTTTGGTCTTGTGTGACTTATACTCCAGTGCGACTTATGTATGTTTTTTTTTTTTTACCTAATTATGCATTTTTGGTCTTGTGTGATTTATACTCCAGTGCGACTTATGTATGTTTTTTCCTACCTAATTATGTATTTTTGGCCTTGTGCGACTTATACTCCAGTGCGACTTATGTATGTTTTTTTGTACCTAATTATGCATTTTTGGCCTTGTGTGATTTATACTCCAGTGCAACTTATAGTCCGGAAAATACGGTTTTATAAAATAAATTTTCCACAAAAAATGCAACTTATGTATGTTTTTTTTCTACCTAATTATGTATTTTTGGCCTTGTGCGACTTATACTCCGGAGCGACTTATAGTCCGGAAAATACAGTAGTTTATACAATAAATTACCTAATTTCTACCTAATTAAGTATTTTTGGCCTTGGACCGACTTAAAGTCCAGAAAATATAGTGGTTTACAAAATAAATTACCCACAAACAATGCGACTAAACCATTTAAAAAAAATTGAAAAAAATTTAAAAAAAAATAATTTTTATGTAATAAATTTTTTTAATGTAATAAAAAAAAAATAATGTAAGAAAAAAAATTTATTAAAAAAATAAAATTTAATTATATTAGAAAGGCAGGAAGTGAACAAATGTAACTGATTGTAAAAGTACCAGATGGAGGGGTAGGATTTAATAAGCTTTGCTTCTTCCTACTCCTTTTGGACATGTGGAACTGGGAACTGATTATGGGATGCATTCAATTGTAATCTGATGCATGTTCAAATGAAATTAAACCATTACCATTACCATTACCATTACCATTACCATTACCATTACCATTACCATTACCATATTTGAAATCCACGCCCATCATCTGCAATACTGACCACCACGATGATGTCGGATTATCGTGTCGTTTAATCATTTGCACCCCGAGATGATTTATTTGCTTAAAAGTGTAATGTGAGATATGTGTGACAACAAGAAAGGAAGGTCCCAGCCCAGCCACATCCTGCTATTGTTTACATTCCCTACACACTCACACACACACACACACACACACACTCGTGTCCAATCTGTGGACCCAACATTCCTGGTGAAAGTTGATATTATAGTCAATATTCCATTTGACATTACAAAGCAGCTAAATGAAAAAGGTACTAAGAAGGCATAAACTGATCGTGCAACGCAGTATCAACCATTTGGGGGATTGAACAGGGGGTACCTGTTCTACAATGGAAGACTTTATACAGTATAAAATGACATTTCTTCCTTCTTGGGAGGGAGGGGGATGCCGATGTAATGGCAGGGGAAACACTGCAGCTATGTCAAGGTTAGGTTGAGGTCAAAAAAAATGATGCTGGTGCTGTCTTGGTGGGACATTATTTATGTGCCCAAGCACGGTTAGCAGTAACAGCAGGCTAGCTTGATACAAAAAAAGTTGGAAATAGACGAGGAGGTCCGATTCCTCCCTGACTTCATGTGACCTGCGGGGTTCATTTGTGAGTCAAACACAAATTGAGGTGGTTGAACTTTGGTTCCTACAGATCACTCGTCATAGTTGAACTTCCCAGTTCCACATGTCCAAAAGGAGTAGGAAGAAGCAAAGCTTATTAAATCCTACCCCTCCATCTGGTACTTTTACAATCAGTAACTGTTACATTTGTTCACTTCCTGCTTTCCTAATATAATATAAGTTTTTTATTATTTTTTTTAATTTAAAAAAAATTGTTTTTAATTTTTTTTTACATTTTTTTATGGTTTTGTTTAATTTGAACATGCATTTGTTCACTTCCTGCTTTCCTAATATAGTTTAAGTTATTTTTATTTTATTTTTTTAATTAAATAAAAAAAATATTTTTAATTTTTTTGTAATTACATTTTTTTATGGTTTAATTTCATTTGAACATGCATCAGATTACAATTGAATGCATCCCATAATCAGTTCCCAGTTCCACATGTCCAAAAGGAGTAGGAAGAAGCAAAGCTTATTAAATCCTACCCCTCCATCTGGTACTTTTACAATCACTAACTGTTACATTTGTTCACTTCCTGCTTTCCTAATATAATATAAGTTTTTTATTATTTTTTTAATTTTAAAAAATTGTTTTTAATTTTTTTAATGGTTTTATTTAATTTGAACATGCATTTGTTCACTTCCTGCTTTCCTAATATAGTTTAAGTTATTTTTATTTTATTTTTTTAATTAAATAAAAAAAATGTTTTTAATTTTTTTGTAATTAAATATTTTTTTATGGTTTAATTTCATTTGAACATGCATCAGATTACAATTGAATGCATCCCATAATCAGTTCCCAGTTCCACATGTCCAAATGTCCACATTTGTTCACTTCCTGCTTTCCTAATATAGTTTAATTTTTTAAATAAATTAAATTAAATTTTATAAATTATTTTGATATTTTATATTATAAAATATTATTATAAAATTTGTTATTATATTATTTATTTTTTAATTTTTTTATGTTTTATTTTATTTGTATGTACTTCTTCCCTGAGATCATATTTAATAAGTATTGGATGACATTTTTAGCTAATTGCTTATTTTTAGCCTTATGCATTATTTTAGCTGTTTGAATATGAACTATATCAGCAAGTTGAAGTATTTTTGAATTTAGAAATAAGGAGTTAATATGTTCTCTGTAGGCGGCATTATGAATTATCCTTTCTGGCCTTTTTTTTTTGCAGTACATTTAGCCAGTGAAGATTGCTTTTATAAGGTATTAGCCCATATTTCCACAAAATAAGTAAAATATGGTAGAACCAGAGAGCAATAAAGAGTGTGGAGTGATTTCTGATTGAGAAGAAATGAATAAACTTTATGACTGAAGTATAAAAAGCAGAGCTATTTTATATTATTATTATATTATAATTATAATATTATAATAATAATAATAACGTGCATTTCACAAAAGTGACCTACAAGAGTGTTTTTGCAGCCCAAGCTATCAACACAGAGCAAGACATAAACATGCAAACTCTATTAGTTTCCTGTCGGGTTCTATTTAGTATTTACCTGCAGGCTGTCCCATGTGATCCTGCAGGAGCGGACTTTAATTTTGCTGCATTGTCCTTCAAGTGTAAATTCCTGCACCAGATCCACCTCATTCCACTCCATCCTCGCAGCTCCGACTCCTTTTTTAGGTCTTATATGATCGCAAAAGGATGCCCCGGGATTGGAGTGGGGTAAAAGAAACCAGTTCTCATCACAACTTTCTCTCCTTGTCTCCCTAAATGATGTGCTATCATTTGCAACCCCCCCCCCCCTGTCTCTCTCGCTCCTTCCTTCGCTCGGCCCACACATCCCTCCCTCCGCGGTGCTCTTATATTAAATCTTTCTGTTATTGATGCGTTCTAACACGATGCCAAATAATGTGACACTTCTAATATTACAGCATAAAAACTAAAAAAAATATATACAGGAAACACACTTGACTATTCTATACATTGCATTGTATTTTATAACCCCCCCCCCCCCATATTTTTGGTGTTAATATCGTGTCTTTTTCACGCCCCACTACTGACCACGCATCCATTCACCTCTCCTTCACTCAGTCCTTGTCGTGACTCTGCAGCTGATTTTTATTTATTTATTTATTTATTTATTTTTTGCTGCAACGACATCCCCTCTCTGTTTCGCACCCTCCCACAATATCAACCTCCCTGCACCGCCCTCTCTTTCTCTCTCACTTTCTTCCTTCGGGAGGGAAATCACTGCAGCACTGCCTGCCTGTCACCATTTTAGATGTAACGCAATGTGGTTGGATCATTTATATAGCGATATATATGGGTTAGGCATGACACACACACACACACACACACATGTCGATGGGATGGGATGGGATGGGGTGAACAGACACCCCTGATGCAGCTCTATCTTCTCTTTCTCAATATGCCAATTCAAGAAACAATACAAGCAGTTGATGTTTGCTAAATACAAGGATGAAGAGTCTTGAACCAGTCATGATGTGCTATATATGTATATATATATATCACTATATTGACACTTACTATGGTACCCATTATGGCATTGGATGCTCATATCACCGAGTACTTCGGTACGAGGTACATTATTTATAAAAAAAAAAAAAAAAAAAAAACTTAAACTGTATTATTGAAAGCAGGAAGTGAACAAATGTAACAGTTAGTGATTGTAAAAGTACAAGATAGAGGGGTAGGATTTAATAAGCTTTGCTTCTTCCTACTCCTTTTGGACATGTGGAACTGGGAACTGATTATGGGATGCATTCAATTGTAATCTGAGGCATGTTGAAATGAAATTAAACCATTAAAAAAAAATGTAAACAAAAAAAATTAAAAACCACATTAAAAAAATGTAATTTAAAAAAACTTAAATTATATGTATAATTATAGTATGTTGAAATAAAATTAAAACATTAAAAAAAATAATTTAAAAAAATTAAAAACACATTTAAAAAAAAACTTAAATTATATTAGGAAAGCAGGAAGTGAACAAATGTAACAGTTAGTGATTGTAAAAGTACCAGATGGAGGGGTAGGATTTAATAAGCTTTGCTTCTTCCTACTCCTTTTGGACATGTGGAACTGGGAACTGATTATGGAATGCATTCAATTGTAATCTGATGCATGTTCAAATGAAATTAAACCATTAAAAAAAATGTAAACAAAAAAAATTAAAAGCCACGTTAAAAAAATGTAATTTAAAAAAACTTAAATTATATGTATAATTATATGTTGAAATCAAATTAAACCATTAAAAAATGTAATAAAAAAAATTAAAACATAAAAAAAAACTTAAATTATATTAGGAAAGCAGGAAGTGAACAAATGTAACAGTTAGTGATTGTAAAAGTACCAGATGGAGGAGTAGGATTTAATAAGCTTTGCTTCTTCCTACTCCTTTTGGACATGTGGAACTGGGAACTGATTATGGGATGCATTCAATTGTAATCTGATGCATGTTCAAATGAAATAAAACCATTAAAAAATATAAAACAACTTTTTTTTTAATTAAAGAAAAAATAATAAAAAAACTTCAATTATATTAGGAAAGCAGGAAGTGAACAAATGTAACAGTTACTGATTGTAAAAGTACCAGATGGAGGGGTAGGATTTAATAAGCTTTGCTTCTTCCTACTCCTTTTGGACATGTGGAACTGGGAACTGATTATGTTCATTCATTCATTCATTTTCTACCGCTTTTCCTCACGAGGGTCGCGGGGGTGCTGGAGCCTATCCCACCTGTCTTCGGGCAAGAGGCGGGGTACACCCTGGTACACACCAGCCAATCACAAGGCACATATAGACAAACAACCATTCACACTACCAATATATCAATATATCAATTTGGAGTCGCCAATTAACCTAGCATGTTTTTGGAATGCAAACTCCACACAGAGATGGCTGAGGGTGGAATTGAACTCGGGTCTCCTTGCTGTGAGGTCTGTGTGCTAACCACTCGACCACCGTGCAGCCTTGATATCTATTATAGATATTATATCAATTTGGAGTCGCCAATTAACCTAGCATGTTTTTGGAATGCAAACTCCACACAGAGATGGCCGAGGATGGAATTGAACTCGGGTGTCCTAGCTGTGAGGTCTGCGCGCTAACCACTTCTCCACCGTGCCGCCCCGTGGATACCACCAAGCAGTCAAAATAAGTTCCACCCATACCAAAAGGTGACACCATCCTGCCTAACATGGAGAAATAACACATAAGTTGAGTGTAGGTGCAAACGTGCAAAACTTACCCCCCCCCAAATGACGTCCGTGCCTCTTTAAAGGTAAATTTACCAGGTGGAGAAAAACACCCAAGACGAGAATGAAGGAGTGAGAAAGGTGAAAGGAAGACACAGGAGGATGAGGAGGAGGAGGAGGAGGAGGAGGAGGAGCTGTTTGGCTGGCTAACAATCCTCTTAGCCTGGTTATGTCATGAGACCAGGATAATCCCACCTTCACTGACTGACCAACACACACACACACACACACACACACACACACACCGCTGACTCAAGAGCAGACTGACCAACACGGTTACACACAAACATGGTCAATGACAGGCTAACATGCTCAAAAGCAGTAGCTCGCTAACGTAAATAATAATCATTATTATAAAAAAAAATCATGAAATCTCTTTACACTAAAGCTAAGCACTTGAATTAATCACGGTTAATTCCTGACTAACACAAGAGAAGTTCCTTGTTTTTTTTTTTCTGGACAGCGTACTTCCTGAGGCGGCTATTGTCTTGTCAGTGTAATGTATGTAATACACTGCTGTTAGCTAACATTCATTCTTTTGACAAGGGGGTGCTGGAGCCTATCCCAGCTGTCTTCAAGCAAGAGGCGGGGTCCACCCTGGACTGGTGGCAAGCCAATCACAGGGCACATATAGACAAACAACCATTCACACTCACATTCATACCTATGGACAATTTGGAGTGGCTAATTAACCTAGCATGTTTTTGGAATGTGGGAGGAAACCGGAATACCCGGAGAAAACCCACGCATGCACGGGGAGAACATGCAAACTCCACACAGAGATGGCCGAGGATGGAATTGAACTTGGGTCTTCTTGCTGTGAGCCACGCGTACTAACCACTTGTCCACCGTGCAGCCTTGATATATATTATATCAATATATCAATTTGGAGTCTCCAATTAACCTAGCATGCTTTTGGAATGCAAACTCCACACAGAGATGGCCGAGGATGGAGTTGAACTCAGGTCTTCTTGCTGTGAGGCCTGCGTGCTAACCACTCGACCACCGTGCAGCCTTGATATCTATTATATCAATTTGGAGTCGCCAATTAACCTAGCATGTTTTTGGAATACAAACTCCACACAGAGATGGCCGAGAATGGAATTGAACTCGAGTCTTCTCGCTGTGAGACCTGCGTGCTAACCACTCGACTACCGTGCAGCCTTGATATCTATTATATCAATATATCAATTTGGAGTCGCCAATTAAGCTAGCATGTTTTTGGAATGCAAACTCCACACAGAAATGGCCGACGTTGGAATTGAACTCAGGTCTCCCCGCTGTGAGGCCTGCGTGCTAACCACTCCTCTACCATGCAGCCTTGATATCTATTATATCAATGTGTACATTTTCAAGTCGCCAATTAACCTAGCATGTTTTTGGAATGCAAACTCCACACAGAGATGGCCGAGGATGGAATTGAACTTGGGTCTTCTCGCTGTGAGGCCTGTGTGCTAACCACTCAACCACCGTGCAACTTTGATATCTATTATATCAATATATCAATTTGGAGTCGCCAATTAACCTAGCATGTTTTTGGAATGCAAACTCCACACAGAGATGGCCGAGGATGGAATTGAACTTGGGTCTTCTTGCTGTGAGCCATGTATACTAATCACTTGACCACCGTGCAGCCTTGATATCTATTATATCAATATATCAATTTGGAGTCGCCAATTAACCTAGCATGGTTTTGGAATACAAACTCCACACAGAGATGGCCGAGGATGGAATTGAACTTGGGTCTTCTTGCTGTGAGGCCTGTGTGCTAACCACTCGACCACCGTGCAGCCTGTTTTAGCTAACATAGTAGACATAATAAGAGTAATAATATTCCAATAAATGCTTGTTGTGACAATGAGGACTGGTCCCTGTCTCCCTGAACATCAACAACAATGTTGCCAATGTAGAATAAAACTGTATATATGTAATATGTAGTTACATATAGTGAATGTTTTGAGTGTCTTACGCCATCATTAGAGTTCCACGGTCCATCCGTGGTCCAAGCGGTCTCCAAAGGCTGCTGATTTCCTGTAAAAAAAAAAAAAAAAGTGATAAACTGGGAAAATAAATCCGGAAATAGGGTGGAAGTTACCCTTTTCCTTTTACCCTGACTGTTCCTTGTCCACACTTCTGTGTGAACTTTGACAATAATAATAATAATCATTTTCTTTTTCTGTGTCACTGTTTCGTATTAAAGGCACAAAGACGGAATAAAGTCGACACAGCGATTCGCCTTCAAGGATGCATCGATTGGAAAAAGTCACACAGGTCAACATTTGGATTTGGAATTGTGGGAAAAAAATGGGGACAAATAGCGGGAAAATTGATCTTGTGTTGCCAGGATTAGTGCCTCGGTGTTGTGTTTCAGTCCAGCCGTTTCCAGCCACTGATGCGTTCCTAATGTCAGCCACTTCCTTATTTGTGGGTGGTACATGCCATGCAAGGGCTTCTATTCCCGTGACAGCGTCACAAATATTCCCGGTCCGATATTCCTGCTTCCTGGTTGTGCTGCTCCATGTATGAGAAGTGTTCTGGAAGATACTGCGAATGTTTTTTTACAAGAGGTACCGCTGCCAAAAAGCTGGATTCCAATTTCCCAACACCCAGCACTCAAAGAGAACAGCCACTTCCTTTTCCTCTCGTCTATTTTTAACTTACTCCTTTGTTCTGGTGTATAAACTATAAATAGGACGGTTTGTTTTAAATCCTAGAAAGACCAGAAATCTGGACTAATCCTAGCCAGTCACTGTGGAATTGAACTTGGGTCTCCTAGCTATGCGAACCGCTTCACCACCATGCAGACGCTTGGTCGTATTTCATTCATTCATTCATTCATTTTCTAACGCTTATCCTCATGGGGGTAGTAGGGGATGCTGGAGCCTATCCCAGCTGTCTTCATGGCGTGTGGTGGCCAGCCAATCACAGGGCACATATAGACAAACAACCATTCACACTCACATTCGTACTTACGGCATGTTTTGGGAATGTGGGAGGAAACCGGAGTACCCGGAGAAAACCCACGCATGCACGGGGAGAACATGCAAACTCCACACAGAGATGGCCGAGGGTGGAATTGAACCCTGGTCTCCTAGCTGTGAGGTCTGCGCGCTAACCACTCGACCGCGGTGCAGCCCGGCCTAAATAATAATATGGGTAATTTATGGCTAAAATAACTACAGTTCCCACGATGCTTAGAGTGTAGATCAGGAAGTAGTGACGCTAATATGGGTTTTCTCCGGGTATTCCGGTTTCCTCCCACATTCCAAAAACATGCTACGCTAATTAGCCACTCCAAATTGTCCATAGGTATGAATGTGAGTGTGAATGGTTGTTTGTCTATATGTGCCTTGTGATTGGCTGTTTATATATTTTCCTTGGTGGAAAAAAAATGGCCACCCCTGAGTGTGGATAGGGTGTCCAGCTGGGATAGGCTCCAGCACCCCCCGGCGACCCTCATGAGATTAAGCGGTAGAAAATGAATGAATGAATGAATGAATGAACTTTATGTCAGTCAATATTATTTCCGAGCGTTGTCTGTCCGACCCCCCCCCCCCCCCCCATCCAGGGTTGCACCATGCATGTTATATAATTGTAATCATCTTATGTGACTAATTACTGACCGAGCCCCCGACCTTCCATCTAAACCTCATAAACATCACTCACTGTACTTGAGGCTGGTAATAATTACTGTAATAAGAATAACTGTGCATGACAACGAATACAGTATCATTTGTTATTATAGCATTAAGTTGAATCTAATTCGACAATATATGTTCATGACAGTATTTTCTCATAGTAGTAGTGGTATTATAAAAGCAGTATAATATTTTGTACCTACGACAACGATATATCTGATATAAATATTATATCAATATCTATTATATAATATTTTTTTGAAAAAAATATTATTTCATGTGAAAAATATTATTTTATGTGAACAATATTTTTTAATATTTTAATATTTTAATATTTTAATATTTTAATATTTTAATATTTTAATATTTTAATATTTTTTGATTTTTTGATTTTTTGATTTTTTGATTTTTTGATTTGATATTAGATTTTTTATATATTATTATTATTTTTAAAAATATTATTTTATTTAAAAATATTTTTTTATTAAAATATTATTTTATTTAAAAAAAAAATTATTAAAAAACTATATATTTGATATAAACATTATATCAATATCTATTATATAATATTTTTTTGAAAAAAATATTATTTCATGTGAACAATATTATTTTAATATTTTAATATTTTAATATTTTAATATTTTAATATTTTTAGATTTTTAGATTTTTAGATTTGATATTTTTATATATTATTATTATTTTAAAAATATTATTTTATTAAAAATATATTTTTTATTAAAAGTATTATTTTATTTTAAAATTTATTTTTTTATTAAAAAATATTTTTTTATTTAAAAAAAATCTTAAATATTCAATTAAAAAATATTAGATAGATACGATTAGAAGATAGATATCTCCCTACCTTGTGACCAGGAAGGACAGTGCCGCAGGTAGAAGCTGACCTCTGGCCTCCTCGCTCCCCACTGTTGAAGGAGATCCAGGAGTAACACCTCCTGAGGGAGAACTCTCTCTGGAAAAGAAAACTTCATTCAAAGATCCAAAAAAAATACTCAATTTAGCATCCATATTTATGTATTGTTATATGATTCCCATACGGCATTTGAAAAAAACTCTTGACAGAGGACCACGCCCCCCCCCCAGGAAAAAAGACCCCACCAAAGCTCTTAGTAGACCCATGGACAATGGCGTATGGCATCCACACGTATAAAAACACCAGCCTGGCCTTGAGGCATGACCTCTCGTCACAGCAAAACACAATTCATAACTCCATTTATCATTTATTGCTTTAGCAGGTCAACCTTTAAGAAAGCCTCTAGTGATGTCGTTCACTCATCTAATCGCTTGGACGGAATAAATGCAGGCCGTGTTTGAGACGGACACGGCGTCTCTCCCAACATGTGATGGACGGGACTATTTAGCTTTACAAGGCCAACTATGAGGTCGTGTTGTCATGACCAAGACCTGCTTGGGGTTTTTGTAGGCTCCTGCACACACCTTTTTATAATCAAGTCAGATTTAGGAACGTTCTCCCAAGCATGGCCCATTTTTAAATTATTTTTTAATTATTGTATTTTTATTATATTTTTTATTATATATTTTTTTATTTTTTTACATTATTTATTTTTTATTTATTAATAATATTATTAAAGGAATTATATTATATATATATAAATAATAATTACATAATATATTTTATATTATTATATATATATATTTTTTAATTTTTTCCATTATTTAATTTTTATTTATTAATATTA
Source organism: Doryrhamphus excisus (assembly GCF_030265055.1). Lineage (NCBI taxonomy): Eukaryota > Metazoa > Chordata > Actinopteri > Syngnathiformes > Syngnathidae > Doryrhamphus > Doryrhamphus excisus. Next base: position 4,654,715 of record NC_080478.1, read on the forward strand.
TTATTAAATGAATTATAGTATATATATATTTAATAATTACATAATATATTTTATATTATTATATATATTTTTTAAATTTTTTCCATTATTAAATTTTTTTATTTACTAATATTATTATTAAATATTAAATTATATTATTATATTATATATACATATATTATAGGTATATATATTATAATTACATAATATATTTTATATTATTATATATACTGTTATATATATTATAGTTATATAATATATATTATAAATATATATTTTTTATTTTTTCCATTATTTATTGTTTTTTATTTATTAATATTATTATTAAAGGAATTATATTATTATATATATTGTTATATATATTATAGTTATATAATATATATTATATATATTATTATTATGTTATATATTATATTATATTATATTAAGGCCGTCAAAAACAAAATGTTACCACAGTTTGCATACATTTTCCGGTTAGCTTAAAATATGGTGCTCGTCTTGTGATGTTATTAACACTATAAATAAATATAAAGTACAACTCATTCATTTTCTACCGCTTATATCACAAGAGTCGCGGGGATGCTGGAGCCTATCCCAGCTGTCTTGAACCTTGCATTTCTATGGTTACCACTTACCACGTCCGTTCCATTTTTCAGCCAAGTGACACTCCCCCTCGCCTGCCTCTTTGCAGTATTCTACAACATCCACAACCCTGGTTGCAGGAGTCACTGGGACCTCAGTCAGCATCTGTTGGGTGTCGTTGAGGTACACTGTCAGGATCACCTGGAACCATAGAAACAGGTTATTCATATAGGTATTCATATTTTGTTCTCCGGGATGTTTTGGACCGTTGAAGAGGAATGTTACGGAAAGCTTACTATTTTTACAATCCTGGATGACTCAAACATCCTGTCACATGATCAGGAAGTGAAGTGAAGCCAAAAAAGGACAGGCCTCATTCGGTCACATTTTGAAATCATTTGGACTGGTGGCCAGCCAATCACAGGGCACATATAGACAAACAACCATTCACACTCACATTCATACCTATGGACAATTTGGAGTGGCTAATTAACCTAGCATGTTTTTGGAATGTGGGAGGAAACCGGAGTACCCGGAGAAAACCCACGCAAACTCCACACAGAGATGGCCGAGGGTGGAATTGAACTCGGGTCTTCTAGCTGTGAGGCATGCGCGCTAACCACTTAACCACCGTGCAGCCGACAACTTGAGTTTTCGATGAAAATTTTTGCTAAACCATACTCCCGTTTTTCATTCATTTATTTACCGCTTATCCTCACGAGGGTCGTGGGGGTGCTGGAGCCTATCCCAGCTGTCTTGGGGTGAGAGAGGCGGGGTACACCCCTGGACTGGTGGCCAGCCAATCACAGGGCACATATAGACAAACAACCATTCACACTCACATTCGTACCTATGGACAATTTGGAGTCGCTAATTAACCTAGCATGTTTTTGGAATGTGGGAGGAAACCGAAAAAACCTTCCCATGCACGGGGAGAACGTGCAAACTGGTGGTCAGCCAATCACAGGGCACATATAGACAAACAACCATTCACACTCACATTCATACCTATGGACAATTTGGAGTCGCTAATTAACCCAGCATGTTTTTTTGGAATGTGGGAGGAAACCGAAAAAAACCTTCCCATGCACGCGGAGAACGTGCAAACTCCACACAGAGATGGCCGAGGGTGGGATTGAACTCGGGTCTCCGAGCTGTGAGGTCAGCGCGCTAACCACTCGACCACCGTGCAGCCACATTTTGAAATCAGTATCCACAAATAAGATTCCAAATTTCAGCTAGCTAGAAAATGAAAATAATTTATCAGTTAACCTTTTACACCGCCCGATCAAATCCTCTAAAACGCAGAGATGAAAGATTAAAATAGCAATCAGAAAAGAACATCCTGGGTTTTTGCCAGTCCAGTCATTGGCGATGTGATGATGATGTCATGTCAGCCGTTGAATGATCAAATTTCGGCTAATCTGTCATGCTGACACATGACACACTTTTTTTTCCGATACACCCTATACTTCCCATACATGTACTATTAAGTCTCGTACCCTAATCTCGATGTATTCTACACACTTGTTGAGATCATGTGATGTGGTTGCATGCAGACAGACTGGGCAGGGATTCTGTCAATCTTGGATTAGCTACGCACACGCGCACACGCACGCACAAACATGCAAATCCTGCAAACACAGATAAATACCGGGGTTGTATTCCTGGATTCTAATCATTCATGTTAACATGTTTAGCATACTCTTTAGCTCTTTTGATGTTGTACAAACACTATCACAGGACATCGTTGTGGAAAGAATTTCAATTTTTAAAAAAATATTGAAAAAAACATTATTTTATGTGAAAAATAATATTTTAATATTTTAATATTTTAATATTTTAATATTTTAATATTTTAATATTTTAATATTTTAATATTTTAATATTTTAATATTTTAATATTTTAATATTTTAATTTTTTAATTTTTTAATTTTTTTCTTTTAATTTTTTTATCTTTTAATTTTATAATTTTAAATTTTTAAATTTTTAAATTTTTAAATTTTTTAGACATTACCATTATTTAAAAAATATATAATTGTATTTAAAAATGTATTCTGTTATTTAAAAAACATTTTTATTGAAAAAAAATTATTTTATGTAAAAAATATTATTTTTATATTATTTTATATTTAATATTTTAATATTTTCCTGTTTTCCTGTTCATGTTTTCATATTTTTATATTTTATTTTTTATATTTATATTTGGTATTTTTTATATATTACTATTATTTTAAAAAATATATAATTTGATTTAAAAATGTATTTATTTATTTTTTGAAAAATATTATTTTATGTGAAAAATAATATTTTAATATTTTAATATTTTATTATTTTAATATTTTAATATTTTAATATTTTAATATTTTAATATTTTAATATTTTAATATTTTAATATTTTAATATTTTAATATTTTAATATTTTAATATTTTAATATTTATTCTCACATCCACCTTTCCTGCCTTCACACGGCCGAGGGCTAAGATCACAACAGTACCCCCCTTTTCATAGCAATGCCTGTAACATAACGTTTTTTTCTCGTAAATTTAACTACTTTATTATTGTAATATTGCTATTTTTTCCGCATAAATGTCCAACATGATTCCATTAATACATTGTTCAGTGTTCATTTCTCGTGTGTGAACGTGCATACGGTGCAGCAGAACCCAGTGACATCTGAATGTGATTTGACTCCAGCTTCTGCTGTCCACACCCAAACGTGCTCATGCGGCCTACGCCATCTCTATAGGAACCACATGTGAGCACTTCAACTCGAGCCTCCACCTCACTGAGCTTTGCAGACACACCGGAAGACATCATCCTTGACCCGGCCTTCCCTAATCCTGACAGTGAGCTTACCGCCTCGTTTGGAGCGCATCGCATACGTGTCTCGTACGCAAGCAGAAGAACACTCGGAAAAGACGACAAGTCGCGACAACAAAGTATTTTTAGTGTTTTCATAAACAATAAATATCTTACGTCATTAGGTTATTGAATATCTTGTGAAAAACAAGCTAAAATATCACTTAAAATTACACAATTCCCTCGATTCAGAATCTGAACAACGCGATTTGGCTTGTTTATTATACTCTTTTAACCGATAGCTGTAATCAATATCCCGAGGGAATGGTTCTCCGTGCTCATCCCTTACTTCTGTACAGTTCAATGGAAAAAAATCCAGATGGGAATGCGAAAAAAGCGTATCTTCAGGGAGCGCTTTGGAGCTTTTATTTGCCACCAGCTGCTTATAAATATCTGCCTTGTCTAGCGCAGATTTCGTCAACAACATTTCTGTACAGTTCAATGGAAAGAAATCTAGATGGGAATGCAAAAAAAAGGGTAGCTTTGTTTGCCACCAGCTGCTTATAAATATCCGCCTTGTAGTTTCCAAGAAACTCTTAAAATTTCTGTTACCATTCATGAAATCGTGAAAAATCCCGCTTCAGATTCATTATGAGGTGTCATATTAAACGTCCCAGATTCGGTGACACCACGGGGAAACTTGTGCATGACAAGTTTTGCACTTGGTGTCATTTTACAATAAAAGGTACACAAAAATACAGTAGTTTCCAATGAACTAATGAGGAACTACTGGGTAGCGGTTTGGTCGGTTCATTCCTTATTAACTACTTATTATTATTTTGTGTATTTGTGTACTCGGCTGCTATGTCTGTTTTTAGTACTTTAACAATTACTGCCACTACTACCCGTTGCTAAACCTGCTAGCACACGCTGTTTTTATGATGAAACGGGCTCTGCATGCTGAATAGACATGATCAATATGATGTGATACTGTTTGTTGCCAATACTAGTACTTGAAAAGTACTTGTTAAGAAAAAAATCTAGTTAAAAACAAAGTAATTTACCTTAACTTGGGGTAATCAAGTATGTTCAGACTTACCTGTAGTACCGTATGATGTCTAAATCAAAGTAGCATTCATTCATTCATTCATTCATTCACCCTGGACTGGTGGCCAGCCAATCACAGGGCACATATAGACAAACAACCATTCACACTCACATTCGTTAACCTAGCATGTTTTTTGGAATGTGGGAGGAAAAACCGGAGTACCCGGAGAAAACCCACGCATGCACGGGCAAACTCCACACAGAGATAGCCGAGAGTGGAATTGAACCCTGGTTCTCCTAGCTGCGAGGTCTGCGTGCTAACCACTCGACCGCCATGCAGCCTCAAAGTAGCATATTACATGAAAAATGATTTTGCACATTTTTCCACTGCACAGTACTTAATCAGCTTAGCACGGCTGTTGACGCTGCGCCATTTGTAAATCCAGCTAATACCAACGGCCTGTACTATAAAGCAAGTTTAGGGGGGATTTTTTTTTTTTTTTTATGTACCCAAAATGTTTTGCACCAAAACAAGAGTACATGAAGAACAGACGTGAAAGGTAAGGTCAAAGGTGAAAGTAGAAGCTCTCTCTGTCTCGGCATTTCTCCCAGCAGTAAAAAACATTCCTATATCTTCAAGTGTATTGTTCAGTGCTGACAGCACCCATAATTAACTACAAAGAAGTGTTTCCAGTGTGTGTGTGTGTGTGTGTGTGTGTGTGTGTCAGAGTTCCACAGAAACAGAGACACACACTGGGTTGTTTTTTTTCCCCAGTAAAATTTATCTATGGCAGTGGTTCCCAATTCTTTTCTGTAATGACCCCCATAGTGGACAATAACATGGAGAAACTACTAATACCTATTTATTCATACTATTTAGTATACTGAAAACAGGAAAATACAATAAAATGTGAAGAAAGTCAAATTAAATGCCGAGTACACAAAAAATGTACATGTTGGCAGGTCTGCACTGACACCGAAAGGGGTCCCGCCCCACTATTTGAGGAGCTGTAATCAACTGTAACCATAAAAGTGTCATCACACAACCTGTGTACATGGAGGGTACTCCAGTTCATACATGAAATAAATGAAGTTGTTTATGCTAACGGCTAACAACTGCATAACTATATAATAAAGTTATGGACCGAGTGGTTAGCGCGCAGGCCTCACAGCTAGGAGACACGAGTTCTATTCCGCACTCGGCCATCTCTGTGTGGAGTTTGCACGTTCTCCCCGTGCATGGGAAGGTTTTTTTCGGTTTCCTCCCACATTCTAAAAACATGCTAGGTTAATTAGCGACTCCAAATTGTCCATAGGTATGAATGTGAGTGTGAATGAATTACACCCTCGGCCATGTCTGTGTGGAGTTTGCACGTTCTCCCCGTGCATGGGAAGGTTTTTTTCGGTTTCCTCCCACATTCCAAAAACATGCTAGGTTAATTAGCGACTCCAAATTGTCCACAGGTATGAATGTGAGTGTGAATGAATTCCGCCCTCGGCCATGTCTGTGTGGAGTTTGCACGTTCTTCCCGTGCATGGGTAGGTTTTCTCCGGTTTCCTCCCACATTCCAAAAACATGCTAGGCTAATTGCCGACTCCAAATTGTCCATAGGTATGAATGTGAGTGTGAATGAATTCCGCCCTCGGCCATGTCTGTGTGGAGTTTGCACGTTCTCCCCGTGCATGTGTAGGTTTTTTTCCGGTTTCCTCCCACATTCCAAAAACATGCTAGGTTAATTAGCGACTCCAAATTGTCCATAGGTATGAATGTGAGTGTGAATGAATTACGCCCTCGGCCATCTCGGTGTGGAGTTTGCACGTTCTCCCCGTGCATGGGAAGGTTTTTTCCGGTTTTCTCCAACATTCCAAAAACATGCTAGGCTAATTAGCGACTCCAAATTGTCCATAGGTATGAATGTGAGTGTGAATGGTTGTTTGTCTATATGTGCCCTGTGATTGGCTGGCCACCAGTCCAGGGTGTACCCCGCCTGAAGACAGCTGGGATAGGCTCCAGCACCCCCTACAACCCTTGAATAAGCGGTAGAAATTGAATGGTAAAATTTCATTTGAACGTGCATCAGATTACAATTGAATGCATCCCATAATCAGTTCACAGTTCCACATGTCCAAAAGGAGTAGGAAGAAGCAAAGCTTATTAAATCCTACCCCTTCATCTGGTACTTTTACAATCAGTAACTGTTACATTTGTTCACTTCCTGCTTTCCTATTATTATTTTTTTGTCACATACTGAAGTACGACGTGATATGACCATACAATGACATCTCACTTTGTAAAAAAAAAAATAATAATAATGAAAAAAAGTACAATTTAATCCTATTCCTTCCTGTCACAACAATTTATTCTTTACTCTGATTTTGGAACAGACGCCAAAATGTGTTTTTTAGTACTTTTTATATGCAGTGTGTCACAAATGGCCCCCGGGCTGCACTTTGGACACCCATGGTTTAGCTTATTTATGTAAACTACCACCACCACAACTCTATAGATAAAAAAAACAAATGTTCGAGGTCTGCTATTGTGCTACTTTGATATAAACACGGTTAGTATTATAATGTACATTACACAAAATGAGGTGTCGTGTATTTGATATTTTGATATTTCCCGACATATTAATCATGCTCGCATATTAGTTGGTCCCACGATGGGGGGGGGGAACTCACCGGCAACATTCCCGCTGCTCCCTTGTCCCGTTGGAAAAAGAACTTTCTTCTCCTTGGTGCTTGTGTTTCCTTCTTCTTCGTGTCTCATGGAGTGCAGCAGACCAGACGTCCAGATGCAAGGAAGCCCAAAAGTGCTGCTCCTCACTTTCCTCTCAATCCCTCCCCTTCCTTCCTTCCTTGCTTCCTTCCTACCTTCCTTCCTTCATCTCTGTTGCAGTGCCGTTTAATCCAAATGTAACCCGCACGGATGTAAAATAACCGCAGTTTCATTGAAGAAAATGACATTTTTTTGCACCATTTCATCGCCATTTAGCGGGCTTCCGGTCTGCTCTGCGGGGTGAAGTGGGTCAGAGTCACCGTTCATCCGTGACATCTGTCGGTCACTTCTGGTCTCTCCTCCCTCCCCCCAACACACAATAAATTATGGCTTATTCCAAATCACATAAATGGACGCTGGGAAATAAAAAAAGCTATAAGCCATTTTTTGGGTATGCACTGTAGCTTCACTATAACATGCGCGAGTGCGCCTCCTGCTGGCGGACTGATGTAAAAGCATTTTCTCAGCTCTAATTAGACGTGACTGGTAGGGGTGGGCGGATCGATCTAAATATTGATAACAAGGGTTATATTGTATCTTTTTCTTGGTTCGGTTATTTTACACCATTTTCTCGAACAGTTGAAGGTAATAAATGAGTTTTAATTAAAAAAATAAGGCTTGTATTGGCATTGTCTTTGCCCAACACGTTCAATACAAACCTATTCTTTTTTTTGGGCTGACCCAAAATAGCAGTTTAGCTAAGAGTTAGCTCAGGGGTCTTAAATCTGTGCGGTGAGAAAACAAAACACTAATTACAATCAACAAACAAAACAAATGATAGCACAGCATGTGGCAGGTAAATAAACGCACATAAGACTATTATTATGGGGATTAATAAACAACTATATCGATGCTAAACATGTAGCATTCTCAACCCTAATTAGAGGTGACCGGTAGGGGTGTGCGGATCGTTCCAAATATTGATAACAAGGGTTATATTGTATCTTTTTCTTTGTTAGGTTATTTTACACAATTTTCTCGAACAATTGAAGGTAATAAATGAGGTTTAATAAAAAAAAATAAGCCTTGTATTGGCATTGTCTTTGCCCAACACGTTCAATACAAACCTATTCTTTTTTTGGGCTGATCCAAAATAGCAGTTTAGCTAAGAGTTAGCTCAGGCGTCTTAAACCTGTGCGGTGAGAAAACAAAACACTAATTACAATCAACAAACAAAACAAATGATAGCACAGCATGTGGCAGGTAAATATACACACATAAGACTATTATTATGGGGAATAATAAACAACTATATTGATGCTAAACATGTAGCATTCTCAACCCTAAATAGAGGTGACCGGTAGGGGTGGGCGGATCGATCCAAATATTGTTAACAAGGGTTATATTGTATATTTTTCTTAGTTCGGTTATTTTACACCATTTTCTCGAACAGTTGAAGGTAATAAATGAGGTTTAGTAAAAAAAAATAACGCTTGTATTGGCATGGTCTTTGCCCAACACGTTCAATACAAACCTATTCTTTTTTTGGGCTGACCCAAAATAGCAGTTTAGCTAAGAGTTAGCTCAGGGGTCTTAAACCTGTGCGGTGAGAAAACAAAACACTGATTACAATCAACAAACAAAACAAATGATAGCACAGCATGTGGCAGGTAAATAAACGCACAAAAGACTATTATTATGGGGAATAATAAACAACTATATTGATGCTAAACATGTAGCATTCTCAACCCTAATTAGAGGTGACCGGTAGGGGTGGGCGGATCGATCCAAATATTGATAACAAGGGTTATATTGTATATTTTTCTTAGTTCGGTTATTTTACACCATTTTCTCGAACAGTTGAAGGTAATAAATGAGTTTTAATTAAAAAAAATAAGGCTTGTATTGGCATTGTCTTTGCCCAACACATTCAATACAAACCTATTCTTTTTTTGGGCTGATCCAAAATAGCAGTTTAGCTAAGAGTTAGCTCAGGCGTCTTAAACCTTTGCGGTGAGTAAACAGAATACTAATTACAATCACCGTGCCAACAAAACATGACAGAACAGCAGGTGGCAGGTAAATAAACACTCATAAGACTACTATTATGGGGATTAATAAACAACTATATTGATGCTAAACATGTAGCATTCCTAGCAATGCTAGTTATGGTTATTTTAGTAATGATATCATACAGAAATTACCTAAGAAAAAATATATAAGAGCTATTATCATGCTATTATCATTTTTTACCGCTTATCCTCACGAGGGTCGCGGGGTTGCTGGAGCCTATCCCAGCTCTCTTCGGGCAAATGGTGGCCAGCTAATCACAGGGCACACATATAGACAAACAACCATTCACACTCACATTCATACCTATGGACAATTTGGAGTCGCTAATTAACCTAGCATGTTTTTGGAATGTGGGAGGAAACCGGAGTACCCGGAGAAAACCCATAGAGATGCCCGAGGGTGGAATTGAACAAGGGAATTGAACTGTGAGGCCGGTGTGCTAACCGCTCGACCGCCATGCAGCCCGACTCCTTTATTATCGGTATAAATTAAACACAAAAAACAGCAGAAAGGGCGACACGGCGTTCGAGTGGTTAGCGCGCAGACGTCACAGCTAGGAGACCAGGGTTCGATTCCACCCTCGGCTATCTCTGTGTGGAGTTTGCATGTTCTCCCCGTGCATGCGTGGGTTTTCTCCGGGTACTCCGGTTTCCTCCCACATTCCAAAAACATGCTAGGTTAATTAGCGACTCCAAATTGTCCATAGGTATGAATGTGAGTGTGAATGGTTGTTTGTCTATATGTGCCTTGTGATTGGCTGTTTATATATTTTCCTTGGTGGAAAAAAAAATGGCCACCGCTGATGTAGACCTTATTTTTATATTTTGGTGTACAGGTCAAGACCCTCTGGTGTTCAACATGGAGTGCGGCATGTCAGTCAGGAAAAGCAATCAACCTTGAACCAGCTATTGACTCCATGTGATTCCACTTTGACATCTCCGTGCACGTGTACAAAGACCACAGCCACAGGCAATGACACACACACACACACACACACACACACACACAGAGGGGTTACAGAGGTCTGTTTGGTGTCCACATTACAAATGAATCCCAAATAGACAACCATTGACCTCACAGCATGAGTAGTTTATTATTTTGTTACGTTTGCTACACAGAAAAAAAAAGTGTAACGTGTAGCGTGTAAAAGACTTCTGAATATTCTCTAAGCTTTGCACAAGTAAACACAACTACTCCACTACACACTCACTTTTAATTAGACGTTAGACATTTCACCAACAAACACCGCAAAATAAAAAAAAAAAAAAAACATAGAACCAAAAGACTAAAAAGGAACAACGGGGTAATATAAACTAAATAAAACTATAAACAACAGCATGTTACAAGCACATTTGGAATCACGCAGCAAAAACATGTGACTGTTAGCGTCAATGTCGCGCTCCGTGGTGGAAACGGGAACAAGTAAACGTGGCTAAAATAACACAATTCCCTCGATTCCGAATCTGAACAACGCTATTTGGCTTGTTTCCTACACTCTTTTAACCGATTATCTTTTCGTATATTTTCAATATCCTGAGGGAATGGTTCTCCGTGCTCATCGCTTACTTCTGTATACTTCAATGGAAAAGAAATCTAGATGGGAATGCAAAAAAAAAAGGGTAGCTTTGTTTGCCGCCAGCTGCTTATAAATATCCGCCTTGTAGTTTCCAAGAAATTCTGAAATTTCTGTTACCATTCATGAAATTGTGGAACTGGGAACTGATTATGGGATGCATTCAATTGTAATCTGATGCATGTTCAAATGAAATCAAACCATTACCATTACCATATACTCCAGTGTGACTTATGTATGTTTTTTTTCCCACTTAATTATGCATTTTTCGACATTGTGCGACTTATACTCAGAAGCGACTCATAGTCCGGAAAATACGGTACTAACTAACACAGATTTTGTGAACAACATTTCTGTACAGTTCAATGGAAAAGAAATCTAGATGGGAATGCAAAAAAGGTTAGCTTTGTTTGCCGCCAGCTGCTTATAAATATCCACCTTGTAGTTTCCACGAAATTCTGAAGTTTCTGTTACCAATCATGAAATTGTGAAAAATCCAAATTCATTACGAGAGTCATATTAAACGTCCCCGATTCGGTGACACCACGGGGAAACTTGTGCATGACAAGTTTTGCACTTGGTGTCATTTTACAATAAAAGGTACACAAAAATACAGTAGTTTCCAATGAACTAATGAGGAACTACTGGGTAGCGGTTTGGTCGGTTCATTCCTCATTAACTACTTATTATTATTTTGTGTACTTGTGTACTCTTTTTAGGACTTTAACAAATACTGCCACTACTACCCATTGCTAAACCTGCTAGCGCACGCTGTTTTTATGATGAAATGGGCTCTGCATGCTGAATAGACATGATCAATATGATGTGATACTGTTTGTTGCCAATACTTACAAAGTGCTTGTTAAGAAAAAAATGTAGTTAAACGAAGTAAATTACCTTAACTTGGGGTAATCAAGTTTGTTCAGACTTACCTGTAGTACCGTATGATGTCTAAATCAAAGTAGCATATCACATGAAAAATTATTTTGCACATTTTGTGTATCATCCCACAGGCTACTCAAGGACGATAGCAAGCTGTATTGTAAAAAGCAGATATGACGGAACTAAGATAATACTATTGATGTTCTAAGACAGGGGTGGGCAAACTACGGCCCGGGGGCCACATCCGGCCCGCCAAGTGTTTGAATACGGCCCGCCCAATCTTTCCAAAGTATTTAATTTAAACTCAACATACAACCTGGCATCATGGCCTGAGCCAACCTTTTGATGGTTGTATCAATTTGGTTGTTTGACATGGTCTGTTGTTTACAAAGTGCTCCTGAAAAAAGAGACACAAGCACATAATAATAATAAAAATTAAAATAATTATTATATTATTATTATAACTATTATGATTATTATATTTATTATATTAATTATACATAATATTGTTATATTTGCATATTTTACATAATAATAATATAATAATTATTTTAATTTTATTTTAATTATTATAATATTTTATTATTTTTAAAATATTTAAATATAAATATAAAATAAATAATAATAGCAGATTGCATGACAATTTTACAGATACAATAATACCAGGTGGACTGTTACGTGTAAAATATATAGTCTGCCCCCCCCCGGAAATTTTGTTATATCAATGCGGCCCGCGAGTCAAAAAGTTTGCCCAACCCTGTTCTAAGACAATCTATAAAATGTTTTTTTTTTTTTACTTTTAAGAATACATTCTGTTGAACACACCCTTTAAACTTGTGGCAGTACTGCGACATGGGACAAACAGTAGGTACACTTCAAGTGTGTAGTACAGTAACGTGTGTTCTTTTAACGACTACCGGAGACGAGTCGGTCGGATTGCATCTTTACACCCCGGGACGCAAATTACGTGGCACGGATGGAGAAGTCAAAGCAGACACCGACTATTACATAACTTCGTGACATTTTATACTGCGGATCGCTTTAACACCACAGGAAGAAAATAGTTTTTTGTTTTTTTTGCTAAGCATAATTGTGATTCTTTGTTTTGTGATCATTTTTGCAAACGTGTCACCTATTTTTGAATGTACAACGATGAGCCAATTCTAGAAACAATACAAGCAGTTGATGTTTGCTAAATACAAGGATGAAGAGTCTTGAACCAGTCATGATGTGCTATATATATATATCACTATATTGACACTTACTATGGTACACATTATGGCATTGGATGCTCATATCACCGAGTACTTCGGTATGAGGTACATTATTATAAAAAAAAAACCTTAAACTGTATTATGGAAAGCAGGAAGTGAACAAATGTAACAGTTACTGATTGTAAAAGTACGAGATGGAGGGGTAGGATTTAATAAGCTTTGCTTCTTCCTACTCCTTTTGGACATGTGGAACTGGGAACTGATTATGTGATGCATTCAATTGTAATCCGATGCATGTTGAAATGAAATTAAACCATTAAAAAAAATGTAAATAAAAAAAAATTAAAAACCAAATTAAAAAAAATAAATAAATAAAATGAAAAAAACTTAAATTATATGTATCATATGTTGAAATAAAATTAAACAATTTAAAAAAAAAAATAAAAAAAAAAACATATTTACAAAAAAAAACAAAACTTAAATTATATAAGGAAAGCAGGAAGTGAACAAATGTAACAGTTACTGATTATAAAAGTACCAGATGGAGGGGTAGAATTTAATAAGCTTTGCTTCTTCCTACTCCTTTTGGACATGTGGAACTGTGAACTGATTATGGGATGCATTCAATTGTAATCTGATGCATGTTCAAATGAAATTAAACCATTACCATTACCAATGTGGCAGGAGGGGAGGTCCCGTTAATGGATATATATATATATATATATATATACACTGCATATATGATAATATCATGTACACAATGGGGATGCTATGATGCCATCGGTCCAAAAATGGTCAAATTGGCAGATATGCATCATATGCATTGCAGTATCGATATCAATGTCAGACATAATAAAGTGGCCATGCCTTCACATTAACGTTGCCGTATGTCACAGACGGGCGCTACATTTTCAACGCACAGTATCATGTCTATATATGTATATATATATATATATATATATATATATATATATATATATATATATATACGGTACTAATACTAATATTATTGTTTTGCTTCACAGTGTTGTGTGACATTGTGCAGTCGTGTGTAGATATAGTCGTAGTAGAATCTGTTGTGCTGATTTCGCCATTTCCCCGTCGGTTCTCACATCGCCTACTGCAACGTGCAGAAAGATCCCTGACTTGTGTCGTCTTCGACTCACCAAACGTAAACCACTAGTAAATGCGACTTTTTCGTTGGCGGCCACCGGGAGACGTTTGCGCAAGCCAATAGCTAAAAACATCAGAACTGTCGAATGTGCTGCGAGGGACGTTTTTTTCATTTTCTACCGCTTATCCTCACGAGGGGGTGCTGGAGCCTATCCCAGCTGTCTTCTTCGGGCGAGAGGCGGGGTACACTCTGGATTGGTGGCCAGCCAATCCCAGGGCACATATAGACAAACAACCATTCACACTCACATTCATACCTATGGACAATTTGGAGTGGCTAATTAACCTAGCATGTTTTTTGGAATGTGGGCATGCATGTCGAGAACATGCAAACTCCACACAGAGATGGCCCAGGGTGGAATTGAACTAGGGTCTCCTGGCTGTGAGGCCCGCGTGCTAACCACTCGTCCGCCGCGTAGCCTTGATATCTATTATTCATTCATTATTTTTTTACCGCTTATTCTCACAAGGGTTGCAGGGGGTGCTGGAGCCTATCCCAGCTGTCTTGGGGCGAGAGGCGGGGTACACCCTGGACTGGTGGCCAGCCAATCACAGGGCACATATAGACAAACAACCATTCACACTCACATTCATACCTATGGACAATTTGGAGTCGCCAATTAGCCTAGCCTGGTTAGCCTGCGTGCTACGTTATTCCACAGCGAAACACCAAAATACAATTAAAAAAATTAATCTTTTTGTAACATATATTCAATGTGTGCTTTATGTTAACTTAATGAGAACATCACGTTCTCAAAACGCGCCGAGTCTTGTTGCTTCTGGTGTAATCTTAGATTCTGTATAGCGAGTGGGAATTTTACCGACATCCTTACAACATCCAATATCATCACGACACGCTTGGTCCTATGACACGTCAGTAAAGATACAGAGGGCGGGGGTGCTTGTCCATCCCGATTCCTACTGTATGCTGCAGCTCTGTCCGTTAGCATCTTTGGAGCGCAAGCACAATTTGGGTTTGTAGTTTTCCAGGAAAAGCAGCTGCTTTGAGTTGAATGCTCCACGACGCTTCCTGGGAAAAAAAAACAACATTCCAAAACATCAACCCATACAGATATACGCAGCGGTAATATCACGGCACAATATTGTGTAATGAACACATGATGCATTTCACAAATAAATATGGTTTGAAACAAAACAAAAAATATAAACCCGACATTTTTCATGAGCTGAACTCAACGATCTAAAACTTTTTCCATGTATCCAAAAGACCTACCGCTCTAACATATTGTTGACAACACTGTTTAAATCTGTGTTTGTTAGCATTCATAATTCATTCATCCTCCTCACAGGAATGGCATATCGACATTTAGACTAGAAAGCAGGAAGTGAACAAATGTAAC
Organism: Doryrhamphus excisus; assembly: GCF_030265055.1. Taxonomy (NCBI): domain Eukaryota; kingdom Metazoa; phylum Chordata; class Actinopteri; order Syngnathiformes; family Syngnathidae; genus Doryrhamphus; species Doryrhamphus excisus. Next base: position 4,670,122 of record NC_080478.1, read on the forward strand.
AGTTACTGATTGTAAAAGTACCAGATGGAGGGGTAGGATTTAATAAGCTTTGCTTCTTCCTACTCCTTTTGGACATGTGGAACTGATTATGGGATGCACTCAATTGTAATCGGATGCATGTTCAAATGAAATAAAACCATTAAAAAAATTAAAAAAATTAAAAACTTTTTTTTAAAATAAAAAATAAAAAAAAATCAAATTATACTAGGAAATGTTCAAATGAAATTAAACCATTAAAAAAATGTAATTAAAAACAAAAAATATATTTTTTAATTAAAATTAAAAAATAAAATAAACTTAAATTATATTTGAAAGACAGGAAGCGAACAAATGTAACAGTTACTGATTGTAAAAGTACCAGATGGAGGGGTAGGATTTAATAAGCTTTGCTTCTTCCTACTCCTTTTGGACATGTGGAACTGGGAACTGATTATGGGATGCACTCAATTGTAATGTGATGTATGTTCAAATGAAATTAAACCATTAAAAAAATTAAAACAATTAAAAACTTTTTTTTATTTAAAAAAATAAAATTAAAAAACTAAAATTATACTAGGAAATGTTCAAATGAAATTAAACCATTACATTTTTTTTATTAAAATAAAAAATGTTTTTTTAAATCAAATTTTTTTTAAATTGTTTGTTAATTTTTTTTATTAAATTAAAAAAATAAAATAAACTTAAATTAGAAAGGCAGGAAGTGAACAAATGTAACAGTTACTGATTGTAAAAGTACCAGATGGAGGGGTAGGATTATTAAGCTTTGCTTCTTCCTACTCCTTTTGGACATGTGGAACTGTGAACTGATTATGGGATGCATTCAATTGTAATCTGATGCATGTTCAAATGAAATTAAATCATTACCATATACTCCAGCGTGACTTATGTATGTTTTTTTCCACCTAATTATGCATTTTTTGGCCTTGTGCGACTTATACTCTGAAGCGACTTAAAATACGGTACTAACTAACGCAGATTTAGTGAACAACATTTGAGCCAAATCTGTTTTAGATCTTTGGGTTCAGCTCATTTAAAAAAATGAGAGCAATAGAAAATACTGAGCAAATACTGAATATGCACGAAAAGGATGTCTCAGGCGCCATTACTCACAGTCTTATGAAGTGAACGGCATCTTCATACTCCATCCCACACTCAATTAGAGCCAGAGCCACAAGCACGGGGGCTCTGGGAAAGAAAAAACAAAAAGCACAAATCAATAAAAGGAGCATAGCAATCTAATTCTAAAGCACACTAAAAAGGGACACCAAAAGAAACAAAATGTCTGTGCTGATACAGTATATATATACAGTATATATATAGCATATATAGTGACCTTCAACCCTACCGCCATGATAGTGCGTCTTAGAGCCGGGTGTCTCAATACTACATTTAGGACCTAATTTACTAAGAAAAAATGTCATGTGCATTTAGTGTGTGTGTTTTATTTTTTTTTTACTGTAAATGGACCCAATCAAATGTGTGGTACAAACATACCTTCCCAGACCAGCAACACAATGCACAGCCACACAGCTGCCAGGCTCATCTCGGAACTTGGTCTGCAGCAGACTCAGCCAATCATCAACCACCTGCTCCGGGGGGGCGGAGCCATCCTCAAATGGCATATCCTGCAACAAGTTATTTTGGATTGCTGCTGCAATTTCATTCTATGTAAAATGATCTATATGGAAAATGACAATAAAGCGCATTCTGAAAAAAATAATAATAATAATAATAATAATAATAATAATAAATATATATATATATATATATATATATATATATATATATATATATATCTCAAAATGCGCTATATCTCAGATTCATTCGTTTTCTACCGCTTTTTCCTCACGAGGGTCGCAGGGCTGCTGGAGCCTATCCCAGCTGTCTTCTTGGGGCGAGAGGCGGGGTACACCCTGGACTGGTGGCCAGCCAATCACAGGGCACATATAGACAAACAACCATTCACACTCACATTCATACCTATGGACAATTTGGAGTCGCTAATTAACCTAGCATGTTTTTGGAATGTGGGAGGAAACCGGAGTACCCGGAGAAAACCCACGCATGCACGGGGAGAACATGCAAACTCCACACAGAGATGGCCGAGGGTGGAATTGAACCCTGGTCTCCTAGCTGTGAGGTCTGCGCGCTAACCACTCGACCCCTATATATCAGATATACTATATATATATCAGAATCAGAATGCGCTTTATTGTCATTTTACATTTAGTAGAATGAAATTGCAGCAGCTAAATAAATAATAAATAATAAATAATAAATAATAAATAATAAATAATAAATAATAAATAATAAATAATAAATAATAAATAATAAATAATAAATAATAAATAATAAATAATAAATAATAAATAATAAATAATAAATAATAAATAATAAATAATAAATAATAAATAATAAATAATAAATAATAAATAATAAATAATAAATAATAAATATAGGACGGTTGGTTGCCATGGTTACAAATTGTTGATAGAGATGATGGCTCCAGGAAAGAAACTGTTTTTTTTTTTTTAGTCTGTTTGTCCGTGCCCTGAATTCCCGCGACATGTTCCAAGAGAGAGCTGCACGGTGGACACGAGAGTTCAATTCCACCCTCGGTCATCTCTGTGAGTTTGCATGTTCACCCCGTGCACGCGTTGGTTTTTTTGTCCGGGTACTCCGGTTTCCTCCCACATTCCAAAAACATGCTAGGTTAATTAGCGGACTCCAAATTGTCCATAGGTATGAATGTGAGTGTGAATGGTTGTTTGTCTATATGTGCCCTGTGATTGGCTGGCCACCATGATCCTGAGAATGAGACGCGCATCGCCCACGTTGTTTGTGAAGGGGTTGCGTGACGTTCACGTGTGGCGCACAACCATTATGTGTGCCAAAATAGCTTTTGCGCAACATACTTCACAAATTTAGTCACTGGCATGCAAAATTGCGTCCCACAGCAGGACAAGCGTCGCTTCAGCCACCTTTGTTATACTGATGGACTCATCAAACCAGTTTTACTGGGTCACTGTTGATGATTTAACCAATCATCAAGCAGACTTGTTGGCAGAGGAAGTATTGATTCATCGTTTTGTAATACAAAATTGTAAAAAAAAAAAAAAAAAAAAAAAGTAGTACACTCACCAGGACTCGAATGCCCTCCTGTTCCACGGGCGCCTTGTCGTAAGTAGCAGCACATACTCTCACGAGGGTGTTAGCGCCATATGCCTTCAGATCCTTCAGATTAACACACGATCAAATAGCATGTCACTCCGACTTCAAACACAGTTTAGGAGTAAAATTACAAATGGTGTTAATAAAAAAAAAAAAAAAAAAAAAAAAAAAAAGAGCGTCCTACCTCTATAAACCTTCCAAGTTGTGCATTAGTGGGATTGTGCGTGATAAGGAACCTTAAACAGTCATAGGAGATTTCCACTGCAGCCGGTCGATTCATTTTTATTTAATTTACAAAAAAGGTACTGTGCTTTATAAAAAAGGATGGCCAAAAAAAAAAAAAAAAGACCTGTGCTGGCTTTCCTTAAAAAATTCTCAGCCCAAAAATTACTCAGCAAAGTAAATTAGCGTAGAAAGGGAGTGGCGAGGAAGTCAAAGGCAATGCAAAGCCTCCTCTGTTCCCAAAACGGTGTCCTTTCTTCATATGGGTTTGACAGGATGGCAATGAAAGCCTGCAAAGGTAGAGACAGTCACTCAGTGATATATTGTACGTATATATGACGGAAACTATGATTTTATCCTCTGATGAGGATGGTTGTCCTTTGAGAAGGTTATCCCATCTACACAGAAAAACTGGAAGCTGAAGTCGACAGAAAATTGAATTGACTTCGTCTTAGAAGATGTTTCGCCTCTCATCCGAGAAGGCTTCATCAGATCATGCTCAGAACTAGATTGGACAGCTCAATTTGTCATTTTTTGGGGGGGGGGGGAATCTGAACAAATCTGAGTCCAATCAGCATCCGAGAAGACATTGTGGGTAACCTTTAAAGTTCCACGGTACTTGTGTGCTTTGGCGTACCTGTGTGAGCGTGTATGGCAGTATTTGTGCCTTTGGAGTATCTGGTTCACTTGTCCACAATGAGCAGCAGGTGCTGGGCTTGGCAGAACTCCCCTTCACGTCTTGCAAACGCCATACATGTGCAGCCTAAGAAAGAGACCAATATGTCATGTGTGTACGCTCTGGGATTTCTCGCATTTAGGTCCAACGTTCCCTAAATGTCGAGGGAATTAATCAACAGCAACGTTGGTTTGGTAATGGTAATGGTTTAATTTCATTTGAACATGCATCAGATTAATTGAGTGCATCCCATAATCAGTTCACAGTTCCACATGTTACTTTTACAATCAGTAATTGTTACATTTGTTCACTTCCTGCTTTCATAATATAATTTAAGTTTATTTTTTTATTTAATGACAAATTTTTTTTGTTTTTCATTTTTTTTTAATGGTTTTATTTCATTCGAACATGCATCAGATTACAATTGAGTGCATCCCATAATCAGTTCCCAGTTCCACGTTACTTTTACAATCAGTAACTGTTACATTTGTTCACTTCCTGCTTTCATAATATAATTTAAGTTTTTTTATTTTATTTATTTTTTATTTAATGACAATTTTTTTTTGTTTTTGATTTTTTTAATGGTTTTATTTCATTAGAACATGCATCAGATTACAATTGAGTGCATCCCATAATCAGTTCCCAGTTCCACGTTACTTTTACAATCAGTAACTGTTACATTTGTTCACTTCCTGCTTTCATAATATAATTTAAGTTTTTTATTTTATTTTTTATTTAATGACATTTTTTTTTTGTTTTTGATTTTTTTTAATGGTTTAATTTCATTCGAACATGCATCAGATTACAATTGAGTGCATCCCATAATCAGTTCCCAGTTCCACATGTCCAAAAGGAGTAGGAAGAAGCAAAGCTTATTAAATCCTACCCCTCCATCTGGTACTTTTACAATCAGTAACTGTTACATTTGTTCACTTCCTGCTTTCATAATATAATTTAAGTTTTTTTTTTTTTTTTAATTTAATGACAATTTTTTTTTGTTTTTGATTTTTTTTAATGGTTTTATTTCATTCGAACATGCATCAGATTACAATTGAATGCATCCCATAATCAGTTCCCAGTTCCACATGTCCAAAAGGAGTAGGAAGAAGCAAAGCTTATTAAATCCTACCCCTCCATCTGGTACTTTTACAATCAGTAACTGTTACATTTGTTCACTTCCTGCTTTCATAATATAATTTCAGTTTTTTTTTATTTTTTGTCACATACCAAAGTACTCGGTGATATGAGCATCCACTGCCATAATGGGTACCATAGTAAGTGTCAATATAGTGATATATATATATAGCACATCATGACTGGTTCAAGACTCTTCATCCTTGTATTTAGCAAACATCAACTGCTTGTATTGTTTCTTGAATTGGCTCATCGTTGTGCATTGTTTGAGGTCCTTACTCAATCCATTCCATAGTTTGATTCCACATACTGAAATGCTATGGCTAGCATAATGTAGTCCTAGCATATACCGTATTTTCCGGACTATAGGTCGCACAAGGCCAGAAATGCATAATTAGGTAGAAAAAAACAAAAGCAAAGGCGTATAAGTCGTATTTTTTGCAGGTAATTTATTTTCCAAACTACTTGACCAAAACAAACATTACGTCATCTTGGAAGGCAAGTTCCAGCATTAATAAAAGAATACAGAACAGGCTGAATAGGTATAAGATATGCTAACACAATGCTTATTCAGCTACACAAAAAATAAACATAAACAGAAAAGGTGTCCAGTGTTTATGTAGCATAAACAGTTTTTTTTTCATTTATAAGTCGCTCTGGAGTATAAGTCGCAGGAACAGCCAACCTATGAAAAAAAAGTGCGACTTATAGTCCGGAAAATACGGTAAGTGTTTCAAATTGAGTTATTCTCTGAGATAATATTCTCCTCTCTTGTAGAGAAGTATTGAATGACAGTTTTAGTCAATTGGTTATTTTTAAACTTATGCATTATTTTAGCTGTTTGAAGATGAACTATATCAGCAAGTTAAAGTATTGTGATTTTAGAAATAAGGAGTTAGTATGTTTTCTGTAGGCGGCATTATGAATTATCCTTACTGGCCTTTTTTGCAGTACATTTAGCGAGTGAAAATTGATTTTATAGTTATTATCCCAACTATTGTTTTTTGATTACTGACCGTAAAGTTCCTGTTTAGGCTATAAATCATGTGGAAAAATGTCTCAGCTCTTCTCTGTTTTAAAGACCAAATACAAACTTGAAATTGACCAAATGAACCATACTAGCAGGGCAAATTGACTTCAGTTTGTTTCAACCTGACCAATCACAGCAAGGGTGAATGGACACTCAAAGGCCTGTAATATATGGGGTGTAGGAGTATTTTTGGTAAAAAAAAAAATAATAATAATAAAAATAACAACCGGTACTCACCGTGATGTGAGCTGAGGTGATAGTTCATTGAGCACACACAGGACAATGTGACTGCTCCTGGATGTAGACACACCATTGATGGTGATGCTGTTGTTGTTTTGGTTCTGCTCCCGGCTGACAAAGGCCCGCTAGCTTGATGCTAAGCTGCTGTGCAGTGGAAATCATTAGCAGGGGAGGTTAGCTTGCAGCACATTCTAGCGATATATTTCAACAACCTCAAAAAGGATAAGACGTGTTTTCGCGACATGTATTAAGATGTTGCTCTTACCAGATGATATTTATAATCATCAACTGTCGAGTACATTGAACACAACTGTCACCGAATAAAGGTTTCTGGGCTATGGTGCTATGCTAGTTAGTGATAACTATTAACGGATTCACTGATTTATGATGTCATTAAACTCCTACCGTTAGCTGGGTCGGCGTTCCAATCAACCGACATGTTAAATACGCAATTTTAGAACCCGGACGCCATTGTTTACACGAATATTATCGTACATATAAAAGTGCAAAGCTTAAAATACATTTAAGGCAAGTTTTAACCCCGAAATATTCAACAAGACCCGCTCACAAAAAGCATCCGATATTAAGACTGTAACAACAAAAAGCCGTACGACATACGCTATAAACAACGGTATATAAAAAAGTACATACGTACGCACCGTGGTGTTCTCAAAATGTCAGAGTAGCGTCTATTAAGAGTTTAATCGGCTTGGGAAGACATGTTGAAACGAAATGTTGAAATGGAACCAAATAACACGCATCGCCAACTTGGCTACAGGGTTTTCAAAGTCAAATGAGCACACCGTGGAATCCCATTGCAGTTTATTCCCTCACCGTTTATTTAGTCTTACTTTGAAGGGTAAATACTACTACTTCCGGTTTTAAACTTTCCTCTCATTGAATGGATGTTTTCCTTTGGAGTTTATTCATATGTGCTGTAGCGTTTAATACAAATATAATAGCATTATACAGTCAGATAAATAGATGGACAGATAGATATATAATAATATATTAAAAATTATAAAATTATAAAATTATAAAATTATAAAATTATAAAATTATAAAATTATAAAATTATAAAATTATAAAATTATAAAATTATAATTAATTTAAATAATTTAAATAATTTTAATAAAATTTATTTTTAAAAATGTATCAATATCGGAGCTACTGGCCCTGTATTTACTTGGTATCGGATTGATACCAATTCGAGGGGTATCGCACCCCACTCGGGACTGCAATATGAGGCAAACAGGCAGGTCATATGAGTCTCCATTAACTTGTTTATATGAGATAAAGAGGACCCCATGAAAAGAATGGTGTTCCTCACTCATAGACGTAGGCCAGGGGTGTCCAAAATGCGGCCCGAGGCCAATCTCATGAGTAAGATAGCCAGTCAGTACAGTCAAATTAACTGCTGTTAGTCTATAGCCACCAAGTAACGTTAGCTAATTTGATCATATACATTCCATAATGTTCATTCATTCATTTTCTACCGCTTATGCGTCCAGGGGAGGTGGGGGGGTGCTGGAGCCTATCCCAGCTGTCTTTGGGGTACACCCTGAACTGGTAGCCAGCCAATCACAGAGCACATATAGACAAACAACCATTCACACTCACATTCATACCTATGGACAATTTGGAGTCGCTAATTAACCTAGCATGTTTTTGGAATGTGGGAGGAAACCGGAGTACCCGGAGAAAACCCACACAGAGATGGCCGAAGGTGGAATTGAACTCGAGTCTCCTAGCTGTGAGACCTGCGAGCTAATCACTCGTACGTCATGCAGCCCATATTTTCAAACAGTTAAACAATAATTCATGGTTCCATTTATCACAGTGAGTCTTCCAGGCCCTGATTCAGCAAAACAGTCCCAGACCATCACATTACCACCACCATATTTTACTGTTGGAATCATGTTCATTCATTTTCTACCGCTTATCCTCACGAGGGTCGTCACCAGCTGTCTTCTTTGGGCGAGAGGCGGTGTACACCCTGTACTGATGGCCAGCCAATCACAGGGCACATATAGACAAAGAACCATTCACACTCACATTCATACCTATGGACAATTTGGAGTCGCTAATTAACCTAGCATGTTTTTGGAATGTGGGAGGAAACCCACGCATACACGGGGAGAACATTAAAACTCCACACAAGCCGAGAGTGGAATTGAACTCGGGTCTCCTAGCTGTGAGGCCTGCATGCTAACCACTCAACCACCGTGCAGCCCATCTGCAATATAATGAATACAATATAATTTCAATTACTGTTGTACCGGATGAGGATTTGATGAGCGCTGAGTATTTTTTTTTTACCCTGGAAAATGCCGCCCTGGGTAACCACCATTTTGTATTAACATCGTCTTAACAAAAGACGCACAGAATATGATAAAAAGCCCTGTAACATTTCATTCCAATGAGTGTACATACAGTGTGGGACAAAAAAGGGTGTGGCTCCGTGTATTTACTTCCCGCAAAAGCCCCCACAGAGGCCCACATGTGTTAACAGTGGATGGATAATTGGTCCCATATGAAACCATATGTACTTGTACTATACATATGTATCGTTCTTTTGCTAGGTTCTGGGTGTTGTACTACATAGTTGTATTGTTAATTCTAACAAGACCGGGCATGTGTGTGTATGTGTGTGTGTGTGTGTAGGTGTGTGCGATGACGTAGGAGAGTCTGAATCTGGTTTGGCAGGATCCGAGTAAAGGCTGAGCAAAGAAGACGCACATCCTGAAAGGCGGAAAGGAGCGAAATGCTTTTTTCACCAGATGTTCATTAAACCAGATGTGTTTAATGTTGTAAACTCATTCTTTCTGTTGGTTTTTTTTCCAAGTGCCAGAGTTTTAAAAGAAGTTTCATCACCGGGTAAGTGTTTTTCATGTATTTTCTTGTATCACAAATATAACTTTTTCAATAGTAACACAAGTATGTCGCCAGCGGGGGATCGAACAGTAAACAAGCCTATTGTAAACACTATTAAGCTAAGTTATTCCAATGAAACGAATGAGTCCTTTTATTCTCGGAAACTTTAGCTTGATGAAAAAAAGATTCTTACTTCATGATGACAAATGGCGTTATAGTCGATATGTATGGCGTGGATTGTTTCCACCGTGTGCGGCGACCGGGGTGAAACACGTGTTAAAACCGACGTTAAAGTACATGACAACGGATGACACCTCGTTCACGAATGTCCCAACAAGCGTAGACAAGACAAAGGTCATTTTAGTAGGCATTGGAGTTGCCATGGAGACTAGCGGTTGTTTTGTCAAAGCGGAATAGTCCTCGACGCTGTGCCTCGCCTGTTTTAAGTCATCTAAAAAAAAATCATTTTCTCAGCAAAACAGTGAATTACTGTATGGGGAATATGTTAATCGATGATATACAGATTCCCTCCTGTGGTTTTCATCGGTAAATACATCGGTAAATGACTGACTGCGTACTGAAAATCAAATGTACGGTATTTTTTTTTAATTTGTACAAAAGCCAATTTTTCATTTTTTTTCTTTACATTGTTCAATTTTGCTCCATTTCTCCAATTTTGCTGTCTTTTTATGTTTAATTTTACTTTTTTAATTTTATTTTTTAAGAGCCAAGGGCCAAAAAAAAATGAGTCATGGGCTGGAAATGGCCCTCGAGTCACATATTGGACACCCCTGACCTACATGTATGATTTTGGTATCAAAGTAAAGGACAGGTATTTACAGTTTATATGAAAATGTGTAAATAAAGATGCTTGTGTAGTAATAATAATAAAATAGTAAAAATAGTAAAAATAGTAAAAATAGTAAAATAGTAAAATAGTAAAAATAGTTAAAATAGTTAAAATAGTTAAAATAGTTAAAATAGTTAAAATAGTAAAAATAGTAAAAATAGTAAAAATAGTTAAAATAGTTAAAATAGTTAAAATGGTTAAAATAGTTAAAATGGTTAAAATAGTTAAAATAGTTAAAATAGTTGAAATAGTTAAAATGGTTTAAAAAAAGTTTAAAAGGTTTAAAAAAAAGTAAAAAAAGTAAAAAAAGTAAAAAAAGTAAAAAAAGTAAAAAAAGTAAAAAAAGTAAAAAAAGTTAAAAAAGTTTAAAAAAAGTTAAAAAAGTTTAAAAAAAAGTTAAAATGGTTAAAATAGTTAAAATAGTTAAAATGGTTAAAATGGTTAAAATGGTTAAAATGGTTAAAATGGTTAAAATGGTTAAAATGGTTAATATGGTTAAAATGGTTAAAATGGTTAAAATGGTTAAAATGGTTAATAGTAAAAAAGTTGCCGTACTGAAGTCAGATCAACTAAAACATATTCTTCCAACAACAATAACTGGAAAGTAAAAGAATACAAATATATTTTGACAATGACTTCAATGGGACATATTGTGCTCATTTTTCAACCCTTTGTATTGAGTTGTGGGCCTATAGAGCAGCTACACACAATAACCTACTCAGAAAACTTTTTAGATTTTCCAGAATCTGCACCTATTCCCACCAAAACGGTCTGTTTTGATTTATTCAACCCACGGCCCAGCTCTGGGCATGCCCATCATTCCGTGCTTCTTAACAATGAACCATATAAGGAAGGCTTTCCCGGATGGGCATGCCCGGAACACCAGGGAGGCGTCCAGGAGGCATCCGGAATAGATGCCCAAGCCCCTCAAATCGACAAATAAACACTTTATAATAAAAATAAAAATAAAAATAAAAATAAAAATAAAAATAAAAATAAAAATAAAAATAAAAATAAAAATAAAAATAAAAATAAAAATAAAAATAAAAATAAAAATAAAAATAAAAATAAAAATAAAAATAAAAATAAAAATAAAAATAAAAATAAAAATAAAAATAATTTTGCATGTTACCCCATGCATGCGTGGGTTTTCTCCGGGTACTCCGGTTTCCTCCCAAAATGTGATTTTTTAAAAAAAAATTTCTTCATAAACTGAAACGGAACAAGTGAGTCGGACTGATTTTTCTATCCCAAACCACCTAAACCTCACCCACATCAGTGTTTCCACTGCATGTTCTTGCTTGGCAGCACCAATCAGTGACGTGCGACATGCTTGCACATGCATGCACACGCTCATAGCTGGCAACGTTGGGATTGTTTTTATTCTCAGGTTATGTTTTGGTTACTCTTTATGCTGTGCTGCTATTATGAATGTTCTGTATACAGCATATGGTAATACCGGAAAACTTTCTCTCAGGGTACACGCCCAAGTGATGATTCCAATGGTAAAAGTATTATTCTTCTACTGAAATAAAATGAGATAAAGAGTCGTAATTATGAGAAAAACGTCAAAATTATGAGATAAAAAGTCAAAATTATGAGATAAAAAGTCGAAATTATGAGATAAAAAGTCAAAATTATCAGATTAAAAAGTCAACGTTATGAGATGAAAGTCCCAATTATGAGATAAATAGTCCTAATTATGAGAAAAAAAGTCAACATAATAGGATAAAAAGTCAAAATTATGAGATAAAAAGTCATAATTATGAGATAAAAAGTAGAAATTATGAGAACAAACATCAAAATTATGAGATAAAAAGTCGAAAAATTGTCAGATAAAAAGTCAAAATTATCAGATAAAAAGTCAAAGTTATGAGATAAATAGTCCTAATGAGAGAAATGAGAAAATTAGAAATGAGAAATGAGAAAAAAGTCAACATAATAAAATAAAAAGTCAAAATTATTAGATAAAAAGTCATAATTATGAGAAAAACATCAAAATTAAGAGATAAAAAGTCTAAATTATTAGATAAAAAGTCTAAATTATGAGGAAAAAACATCAAAACTATGAGATTAAAAGTCAAGCTTATCAGTTAAAAAGTCAAAATTATCAGATAAAAGTCAAAGTTATGAGATGAAAGTCACAATTATGAGAGAAATAGTCCTAATTATGAGAAAAAAGTCAACATAATAAGATAAAAAGTCAAAATTCTGAGATAAAAAGTAAAAATTATGAGAACAAACATCAAAATAATGAGATAAAAAGTCAAAATTATCAGTTAAAAAGTCAAAGTTATGAGATGAAAGTCCCAATTATGATATAATAATAATAATAATAAAAACCATATTCAGCAGTCCATCAATGTGACTGTGAGTGTGAATGGTTGTTTGTCTACACTGGATGTGCTTTATGATTGGCTGGAAACCAGTCCAGGGTGTACGCCGCCTCTCGCCTAAAGTCACCTGGGACAGGCTCCATCACCCCCCCACCCCCGCAACCATGGATGGATGGATGGATGGATGGATGAGTTTTTTTGTCACAGGGCCCAGAATTCCTGGTTGTAATTCCCTCACTTGCCAGTGATTGTTTTCTGATTTAACCGTGTTTCCCACTTTTTCCTTTAGGGGGGGGCACATTTCATCACCGAGGCAAGAGTAACCGCAGGGATGAACTGGTCGGGCCTTGAGAGTCTGTTGAGTGGAGTCAACAAGTACTCCACGGCATTTGGGAGGATCTGGCTGTCCATGGTGTTTGTCTTCCGTGTGCTGGTGTTTGTCGTAGCAGCACAGAGAGTTTGGGGCGATGAGAGCAAGGACTTTGTGTGCAACACACGGCAGGTAAGACGACATGCAAAGCGGAATACACATGTGCTGTTTATGTCAACAAAAAGGACAAATGAGTTAGCATGAGGGAGCTAACGATACATGTCATGAAACACACCTATTTCAACTATAAAGCCCTTTTAAAAAAAAAGAAAAAATGAATATTAAAAAAATGTATATTATATGGAAGCCCGTTTCCGCCACTGAAAATCATTACACCAATTTCAAATCAAAATAATGACATAAAAAGTCGTAATTATGAGAAAAACGTCACAATTATGAGATAAAAAGTCAAAATAATGAGATAAAAAGTCAAAATTATGAGACGAAAATGTCAAAATTATGAGATAAAAAAGTCCAAAATAATGAGATAAAAAGTCAGAATTATGAGGAAAAAAATGTCAAAATTATGAGATAAAAAAGTCAAAAATAATTGGATAAAAAGTCCTAATTATAAGAAAAAATGTCAAAATTATGAGATAAAAAGTCAAAATTATGCAGAAAAAAACATTAAAGTTATGAGATAAAAAGTCAAAATTATGAGACAAAACATCAAAATTATGAGATAAAAAAGTCAAAAATAATGAGATAAAAAGTCATAATTATAAGAAAAAACATCAAAATTATGAGATAAAAAGTCTAAATTATGAGGAAAAAAACATTAGTTATGAGGTAAAAAGTCAATATTATGAGACATAACACCAAAATTATGAGATAAAAAAGTCAAAAATAATTAGATAAAAAGTGTCATAATTATAGGAAAAAAATTCAAAATTATGAGATAAAAAGTCAAAATTATGAGAAAAAAACATTAAAATTATGAGATAAAAAGTCGAAATTTTCAGATAAAAAGTCAAAATTAGCAGATAAAAAGTCAAAGTTATGAGATGAAAGTCACAATTATAAGATAAATAGTCCCAATTATGAGATAAAAAGTCAACATAATAAGATAAAAAGTCAAAATTATGAGATAAAAAGTCAAAATTATCAGATTAAAACAAAATCAAAATAATTAAATAAAAAGTTGAAATTATGAGATAAAAAGTCCTAATTATCAGATAAAAAAATCTAAATAATGACATAAAAATTTTAATTATGAGATAAAAAAAGTCAAAATTATCAGATAAGTCATAATTATCAGATAAAAAGTCGAAATTATGAGATAAGAAAGTTAAAATAATGAGATAAAAAGTCAAAATTGTGAGATAAAAACGTCAAAAATATCAGGTAACATCGTAATTATGAAATTAAAAGTCAACATGATAAGATAAAAGCCAAAATTATGAGATAAAAAGTCAAAATGATCAGATAAAAAGTCAAAATGATCAGATAAAAAAATCAAAATAATCAAATCAAAATAATGACATAAAAAGTTGAAATTATGAGATAAAAAAGTCAAAATTATCAGGTAAGTCATAATTATCAGATAAAAAGTCAAAATTATGAGATAAAAAGTCAAAATTATGAGATAAGAAAGTCCAAATAATGAGATAAAAAGTCAAAATTGTGAGATTAAAAGGTCAAAAATATCAGGTAAACATCGTAATTATGAAATTAAAAGTCAACATGATAAGATAAAAGTCAAAATTATGAGATAAAAAGTCCTAATTACAGACTTTGTCTTGTTCTTTGGTTTTTGTTGTTTGATTTCCTTCCTGCAACGGATTAATTTGTCATTGTTGTTTCGTAGCCGGGCTGTACCAACGTCTGCTACGACCACATCTTTCCCATCTCCCACATCCGTCTGTGGGCGCTGCAGCTGATCTTTGTCACCTGCCCGTCCCTCATGGTGATGGCTCACGTTAAATTCCGAGAAGGGAAGGACAAGAAATACGTGGAGCTGCACCAAGGCTCTCACTTGTACGCCAACCCGGGCAAGAAGCGAGGAGGTCTGTGGTGGACCTATCTGCTGAGTTTGGTCTTCAAAGCCGGCTTCGACATCTCGTTCCTCTACATCCTGTATCGGATTTACCACGGATATGATCTACCGAAGTAATTGCCGGAAATATAATCGAAGTTTCTTTGTAAACGAGGTGGTTCGGTTTGGGTTTAATGCGATTTTAATGTTCCCAGGTTATCCAAGTGTTCCCTGGAACCGTGCCCCAACACGGTGGACTGCTTCATTAGCCGGCCAACTGAGAAGAAGATCTTCATGCTGTTCATGGTGGTCTCCAGCGCCTTGTGCATCTTCATGTGCATCTGCGAGATGTTTTATCTCATCGGCAAGCGCATCGCCAAACAACTGAAAGTCCAACACGAGAACGAAAGGATGCTGTTTGCCGACCAGCACGAACTCACCAACATGGCTCCGCCCCGGTCGCTGTACAGGAAGACCGATCCGACCCTGGGAGGGAGAGAACTAAGTCTGAACAAGCGGGACAAGGCCAAAGAAATCGGTGCTACTACGACATTGTAGACATACGGAAAAGACTTTCCAAAAAAACTTTCAAAGACCGTTGGGACTACTTAGAAGCGAGAAAATAACGAGAAAAAAATGGCACTTTGGCTTTAAAAATGGAGGACCTTTATCGTGCCGTCACGTCAAAATCAATCAAAACAAAGCAGCGACTCGGGGACTGACACTTATGTAACTTCAAAAGATCGGAATTCCGGAATCGGAACGTCCGAGCAATTTTTTTTTTTTTTTTTTGGTGATGTTCACAACCGCTTATGTAAACAAAAGTCAGCCATTTTGAGTGATGTCGGCTTAAAAGAGTTTCACTTTCGAATTTTGCGTGACAATTTTTGATGTTCGGAGAAAAGTCGCTTAGCGATGATGAAATCTGTGGCTAAGTTTCGTTTTCATGATTTACCATTTTTTTTAAACTATTCCGAAATAATTTGCTCGATTCGGATTTCGGATTTTAACCTTTATACACCATCGTAATGCATTAAAAATAAAACTAAATAAAACTAAAAAATTAAAGTAAGCTAATTTTTTCACTATTATTATTATTATTATTGTTTTTATTATAATGCCTGAAGAGTATTATTCAATTTTTTTCCCAAAAATATCAAATAAAAAAAATATTTTTCCCCAAAATATGGAGGAATTCGAGGTGCTATTTATGGGGGTTTATGCGCCCCCCCCCCCAAAAAAAAATTTTGAACCCATAAAACGACCCCAAAAATCAAACATACCCTAAATTATTAAACATATGTATAAAATGTCTTGCAAAGCATCTTCCTGCTGGAAAATATTGAGTGAATTGACTTGTGAGATGGCACTCTCTGCTCGATTCATAACTGCAGATAGCGCCATCAAAAAAATTTTTTTTTTTTTGCATTGATTGTTTTATTTTAGATTTATTGTGGTGGAAAAATGCTAAAAACCACATTGTTGTGCAAATACTACTTCTTTGAATTATATCTTCTGCTCAAGCTGAAATGACAGTACTGTACAGTACATGCCTAAATACACCAGAGGGCGCTACACTTCAATGAAAGACAGTCCTACACTGCTTGTGTTTATATTATATTTTGTGTTTTTTTTTTTTTTTAAAGCTGCATGCTACGTTGATGCTACTGATGCGACTTTGAAGTCAAGTGTGTGTTTCAGTATGAATAGTGTTTTTTTTTTTTTTTTTTTGGTGTGTGTGTGTGTTCGTGTGTGTGTGTTTGTGAAATAACCCAGCGAGGCGGAATGTCCTTTGTTTCAAGGTGAACCCTTGAAATGCAGCCTCAGCAGGCGGAGGAGACGTCATGTGGATGTGTCGTATCAGCTGGCATTTCTTGCTGCTCTACAGGACTGAGCGGAGAACACAAAGGATGACGCAGTGAGGCTCATTCGGGGTCAGAATGAAAGAATGGAGTGTGTGAATGGAGGTGTTGAAACTTGTTTTAATGTGCTGTGACGAGACAGTTGCTTTGGTAATAAAATAATAATAATAATAATAATAATAATGCTGATGTTAACAATACTATAACACATGACGACATTAATAAACCGTTTATAAAACTGGTTTTCATCAATAATAAGAACACAACGGACTTGATGAATTGGTGTCACATATGGGGCTTCATTCCAAAAACATGCTAGGTTAATTAGCGACTCCATATTGTCCATAGGTATGAATGTGAGTGTGAATGGTTGTTTGTCTGTATGTGCCCTGTGATTGGCTGGCCGCCAGTCCAGGGTGTACCCCGCCTCTCGCCCCGAGAAGACAGCCGGTGACGACCCTCGTGAGGATAAGCGGTAGAAAATGAATGAACATGATTCCAACAGTAAAATATGGTGGTGGTAGTGTGATGGTCTGGGACTGTTTTGCTGCATCAGGACCTGGAAGACTCACTGTGATAAATGGAACCATGAATTATTGTTAAACTGTTCGCAAATATGGGCTGCATGATGGATGAGTGATTAGCTTGTAAGCCTCACAGCTAGGAGACTCGAGTTCAATTCCACCCTCGGCCATTTCTGTATGGGTTTTCTGTGGGTACTCCGGTTTCCTCCCACATTCCAAAAACATGCTAGGTTAATTGGCGACTCCAAATTGTCCATAGGTATGAATGTGAGTGTGAATGGTTGTTTGTCTATATGTGCCCTGTGAATGGCTGGCCACCAGTCCACCAGCTCAAAGACAGCTGGGATAGGCTCCAGCACCCCCTGCGACCCTTGTAAGGATTGTGGTAGAAAATGGATGGATGGATGGATGGATAGATAGATGGATGGATGGATGATGGATGGATGGATGGATGGATGGATGGATCGATGGATCGATGGATGGATGCAGGCCTCACAGCTAGAAGACCCGAGTTCAATTCCACCCTCGGTACTCCGGTTTCCTCCCACATTCCAAAAACATGCTAGGTTAATTAGCGACTCCAAATTGTCCATAGGTATGAATGTGAGTGTGAATGGTTGTTTGGCCACCAGTCCAGGGTCTACCCCGCCTCTCGCACGAAGACAGCTGGGATAGGCTCCAGCACCCCACGTGACCCTTGTGAGGATAAGCGGTAGAAAATGAATGAACATGATTCCAACAGTAAAATATGGTGGTGGTAGTGTGATGGTCTGGGACTGTTTTGCTGCATCAGGACCTGGAAGACTCACTGTGATCTCAGCTTAACTAACCTTCAAAAGTTTTGCTGGCACATTTCAGAAAGATAACATTATCCCAACAGTAAAATATGGTGGTGGTAGTGTCATTTTGTATTTCCAGCTTTCTTTCTTACACACACAAATACCACAAGCATCCTAAATAAAAGTCAGAATTTTTTTTGGGGAGTGGGGGGGGGGGGGGGTTTGAACAGGATACACATTTGTCGATGCAGTCCCAGTCACCGTTATGTAACCTGCCTTCAAAGTAGCAGTCAGTGATGCCAGGTTTCTGCAGGGAGGGGGTTGAACACAGCATTTACACACAAATCAGCAGCGCCTGCTGTGGTGGCCAACGTTAGCAGCCCACATGGCTTCTTTCTGTGAGCTGGAGCCTGGAGGTTTAAAATAGATCAGCTCTCTCCCAGGCCTTTTAGCATGCATGATATTGGCGACTGTCTTGCGTAATACTCAGACCCTCTTTCAAGATTTCTAGATTCTTAGTGTATAATCTGGAATTAATCTAATCAATTAATCACCAAAATAAACTCAATCATCCCAGTTTTGCTTGTTTTGGGTTTTTAGGTTTGCACAAGTAAGCTGATGGTAAATATTGTAATATTACTGCTTATGATTGAAGGTATTTGCTCAATTTTGCTAGCTAAATTTTGTTAGCTAAAGCTAAACACAAATTCAAAGGATACTTATACACACACCCTCACAAAAAAGCCCGGACGTATGTATTAGGTATTGTTGTCAGGAATAAAAAATCTGGTTCTCATTATAATAGTAATAAGACCCGCTTACTTGTAGGCATACAGGGACTGCAGATAAGCCCGGACGTATGTATTTGGTATTGTTTTCAAGAATAAACAATCTGGTTTTCATTATAATGTAATAAGACACGCTTACTTGTAGGCACACAGGGACTGCAGATAAGCCCGGATGTCTGTATTAGGTATTGTTGTCAGGAATAAACAATCTGGTTTCCATTATAATTGTAAAAAGACCCGCTTACTTGTAGGCATACAGGGACTGTAGATAAGCCCAGATGTCTGTATTAGGTATTGTTGTCAGGAATAAACAATCTGGTTCTCATTATAATTGTAATAAGACCCGCTTACTTGTAGGCATACAGGGACTGCAGATAAGCCCGGACGTATGTATTAGGTTTTGTTGTCAAAAATAAACAATCTGGTTTTCATTATAATTGTAATAAGACACGCTTACTTGTAGGCATACAGGGACTGCAGATAGGCCCGGATGTCTGTATTAGGTATTGTTGTCAGGAATAAACAATCTGGTTCTCATTATAATGTAATAAGACACGCTTACTTGTAGGCATACAGGGACTGCAGATAGGCCCGGATGTCTGTATTAGGTATTGTTGTCAGGAATAAACAATGTGGTTTTCATTATAATTGTAATAAGACCCGCTTACTTGTAGGCATACAGGGACTGCAAATAAGCCCGGACGTATGTATTAGGTATTGTTTTCAAGAATAAACAATCTGGTTCTCATTATAATTGTAATAAGACACGCTTACTTGTAGGCATACAGGGACTGCAAAGAAGCTCGGACGTATGTATTAGGTTTTGCTGTCAAAAATAAACAATCTGGTTTTCATTATAATTGTAATAAGACACGCTTACTTGTAGGCATACAGGGACTGCAGATAAGCCCGCACGTATGTAATAGGTTTTGTTGTCAAAATAAACAATCTGGTTTTCATTATAATTGTAATAAGACCCGCTTACTTGTAGGCATACAGGGACTGCAAATAAGCCCAGACGTATGTATTAAGTATTGTTGTCGGGAATAAAAAATTTGGTTCTCATTATAATTGTAATAAGACCCGCTTACTTGTAGGCATACAGGGACTGCAGATAAGCCCGGATGTCTGTATTAGGTATTGTTGTCAGGAATAAACAACAATCTGGTTCTCTATAATTTGTTTTTTTAAGATTCCCTTATCCTCTATTCGAAACCCACTATTCGAGTCCTCATGGGGAGGATTTCTACATGATATAAAAACATACCCAGATCATCAGTATGTATCAAAAGAAAGACGACCTTGAATGTGTGTGTGTGTGTGTGTGTGTGTTACATTCTGCACAGATTCAGAGATTCGTCCTCGTCTTTTCACACATGCAACGCACAAGCAGCTAGCACCCACAGAGGACACTCACATAGACAATATAAAAGCTAGCAGCCACCCACACACTTATACACACACCTACAAGCTACACAACAACAAGGAAAGCAGTCAGCTAACCAAATGAGAGAAAAAACTGGTAGGCTTTCATCTTTTCTCATGTTAACATAAATGGCAGCCATAATGAAAGCGAGATTGAATTGCAAATGGCAACTGCTGCATCGGGGTGTTGGTAATGGTCACTGACAGATACGGGGATGCTGCAAAATGAAGGTTTTTTGTTGA